>NC_057813.1:32131139-32177121 GCF_018294505.1 Triticum aestivum | reverse complement strand
CTCTCACACACACACACAAACTAAGACTCCATCTCTCTCTCTCACACACACACACACCCCACACACACACTAAGACTCCATGTCACACACACATGCTCTAGGCGGAGCATTTGTTCCTACCACCCTTCATCCAACCTTACCCGTACAATAAACAATCACCTTAATTTACTTGCATAACATGGACAAATTCCACTTTACTTTAGTAGTCAGCAAACTTATCATCTATATCTATACCCTTATAAAAAACGAGTTGGCGATGATGGTTTGCCTGCCATGTTGTAATACATACCGTATGATCTATATGTGACGGATAGAAAGCAAACTATGTTAATTTTACAAAAGATACCCGCACCTCTCTCCACATCCTTATCTCCCACAACCTCATTGCTCAGCAATTAAAAAAGGAAGTCTCTGGAACAATCTAGCATGGTGGTCGCTGTCGCCTGCCAGTGCTGTCCATCCCTA
This sequence comes from Triticum aestivum, assembly GCF_018294505.1. Lineage (NCBI taxonomy): Eukaryota > Viridiplantae > Streptophyta > Magnoliopsida > Poales > Poaceae > Triticum > Triticum aestivum. Next base: position 32,176,656 of record NC_057813.1, on the reverse strand, counting down.
TGCCTCCGCCCATTCCGACAACCAGCCACCACCACGCTCCACTTCTCGTCGCCTTATCTCTCATCTTTCATTTTTTCGATGACATTCTCGAGATACCAGTTTTTCGATAAAATTCTCGAGATATCATTAGTTTTTACACATGGGATTACTCCTGCATGGGTCAATCACAACAGGTGTTTTGTAAAAAAAATGCATATTGATGTTCCGTGAAATGCACGAGAATCTTGCTTGTAATTATATGACGCAAATCACGAGCAAGAAGTGACATTTTTTTGACACAACCACGTTAACATGGCCACGTAAATCACTAGCTAAAGTAAATACCATTATACTTATATCCCAATGCAAAAGGTTGAGTACATGTCTGAAGAGTAGAGTCGCACACACGCACACTGTCTCTCAGAATCTCTTACACACACACACCAGTTACGTGACGCCCACTTAAGCAGACACGTATGTTGCAATTTGTGCACCCGCAGGTACACGTGATGCTGCGCATTTATTTAAGCCGGAAGGCGAACCCAAACAGTAGTTGCATTCATTCCCCTCCCGCTGCGTCTTCTCTGGTCGCTGTCGCCCGGTAACCATGGCCCGGCCGAAGGTAACAACATACGCCATACTCCCGCTGGAGCGGCGCTTTAATCTGGAAATTTTAGTGGTCATGCATGCATCTTTTTGTGCTAGCACTCCTATATAAGGGTTGACCGGTCGCTTTCCGCGGACATGCGTGGGCGGTGGAAGAGGAAGGAGAAGGGAAGAGGGCTATGGAGTAACGTTTTTACCACAATTTCTTAGGAAACTGAGTGCAATAATTAATTAGTTTTGCAATCTACCAGTACTACACCTGAAACGGTTCAAAACCTATACTCCCTTGCCAGCGCGTGCTTCCCGCGTGAAACGGTCAGCATCACCCTGGAGCGTTAGTGCAGCATTAATGCCCGGCCAGAGCGGAGGCGACCTCTCACTGGCGCCGGCTTTGAAGTGGCGCGACAGCCGAGAGAGCGCCGCTTCCCGGTGCATGCGACTGCTCCGCATCAAGACTGGCCATAGGCCCTGTTTGGATCCATGGGTTAGAGTTAGTTTGAGCTAGTTGGGGCCCAAATAGCCCTAAAGTATCCAAGCATGAGGGTTTAAATTGGACCAAGTTGCACCGAACCCACCAAAAAAACTATCCCACCCAAGAGGTGCTAACTGGAGATAGTTCTCATTGGGACCACTGAAAAATCACTTTTCTCTCTCCATCAAGTGCATTTATTGTCAATCTAACCCTGTCACCCAAACACCTCTTCGGCTACAATTAGTTCAGGGTTAGTCATGAGTTAGTCTAACCTCTAGCTAAGTTAGAGTATCAAACAGGAGCAGTATAGGACATGCAAGTTGCTCAAAGCATACAGTGAAATTCGCGCGTGAAAAGATATTTTTGTTTTTGAAAATGGAACGTGAAAGGAATTTTTTTAGAATGCTCTTGGCATGTCTCGCTAACATGTGATGAGTTAACCGACCTCAATAGACGGCAAAAACGCCAGCCCGCCGCACTTTGATAGAGACGAGAAGGGATAAGTGATACAGGCTGCTAGATTACTAGAGATAGGTGTCGCACGGAAGCCAAGAAATATGGTGATAGCGTGGGTTAGCCATGTACCAGTATGATGTAACTACACTAGGCTGCCGTGCTTTGTACTCTTCTAGTCCACTATGGAGATGATTGGTTGATTTTATATCGCTGAATAATATTAAGTATTATGAGCGCAGACGCTCCACCACGAGGTTCCTTGCTCCTTCTCGGTCGTCGGGAATCTATGTTCTTCCACTCTATTTTTTTACGTGAGCTTTGTTCATCCTTTTGCCAACATGTGAGACATCTAGCATCAAGGTGCACGTGTTATGCAAGGATCGTTCCATCTATATGAAGAACACGTGGGACTGGAACTACGAGATGGACATGTACCCAGGAGTGGACGTACGAACCTGAGTAATGTAGCGCAGTAAGTGAAGTAGAAAGGCACAAATGGTGTGAACATGCGTGGCATATAGGGTGTGTTTGGTTGCGTTCTCATCTCAGCATAGTTGTTCCCTCTTCATGCATGCTCAACTCAACACCCCTCTTCATGCATTCTCTCTTCATGCATGCTTCTAGTGTATTTGTGCTAAACTAGTGTGGACTCATGCAGGACTCATGCACCCTCCATACACTCTACCAAACACCCAAAAGTAGGTCGAGAAGGGAACTCTTGGGCGGCATTTGTCTCTTACTACGTACTACCACTAAATGTTGTATGTGCAATGCACGGTGATGTTATGGAGTACGTGCCTAAGTACTCTACTACTACTATATTAGTTGGAGGCACATATTAACTTTTATATTTGTTTACGTGTATGCCCTGAGACCTTCCAACTAGACATGTCTTTCTCTCCAGGTCACAGTTTGTATCGTTCATACCACTAAGTACTACTACGTGTGGTCTCTGACCCAGAAGTGGAGACGCTCTACCACATTGTTTTTTTACGTTGGGCTCTACCACGCTGTTCATGTCCCACTCCTTTCGCTGACGTGTGGGACATCCAGCACGTGCCGTGTTTGGCACCCTTCGTTGTAAGAGTTGAAACGCTAGCATTCATCAGAAATAAAAAATAATTATAAATCAACTGTGATACTTTTTTTTGAGAACCAATCAGCAGTGATACTATACCACACGGTTTCCTTGCTCCTTGATATTGGAAAGAATACTTCTGCTCGCCAACATGTGGGACATCGACCATCCTGGTCCACTTTCCATGCACGCAGAACTCCAAGGAAGAGTCACCCCGGTCGTTGTGCCGCAGTAACAATGACTAATGAGCCATCAAATCACAGGCCCACTTCCCACTTTGAAGTTGCTCAGACGAAGGAACCATCATGACTTCATTGAATTCTGCTTCTTGAAGAAAACTACTGTCCCAGCAGTACTGCTAGCTACAATAGTTACTCCAACAGAGGCCTCCTTTCATTCATAGCACAAGAATTTGATAGGAATATGAAAATCATAGGAAGTGAGATGACATGCATCTCAATTCCTATAGAGAAAGAGATGCCATCTGATGCATAGGATAGGATTTTTTCCATTTAGTCTAGGCTAATGTACTGGTAATTTGCTCTAAAAACTACAGTAGTAACTAGTAGTACTGGTACATGCTCTTACTCAGACATAGACACACACACTAACTACAAGTATTACTACTTCTCACATGCTGGCCAGACGCTGTCGTTCTCCTTCCCGGCTTTGTCGGCGACACCCCACCGTGCTTAGATCTCCGGCGACCTCTTCGCAGCAGTGCGTGCGTCCTTTTCTTTCTTGTGGCGGCGGGCCTCTCTTTTATTGAGTGCTTTCTAACTTTTCCGCTCCCTCTGTGTGGCTTTGGCCGCCTCTTGCTCTACCGCCCATTCGGCCTTGGCATCTTCAAATTCCTCCCACATAGTTGTGAGGTCGCGAGCGGCGATGAACTCGGCACGCGGGATGCCATCGCTTCCCTACCATTTTGTGTGCGGTCGTGGGCAGCAAGGAACTCGGCGCGGCGGTATGCCATCGCTGCCTTACCTGTTAGTGTGCGGCGCGGTGGCATGAACGACGCTTGGTGAGAGCTCGGGGTGGAGTGGCCGGACAACCGTATAGTGCATTGGTTTGTCAAGAGCTCAAGGACAGAAGACGAAGGAAATTTGGATTCCCCTGCAATCCTAGTCATTTATTATCGAGTAAAATGCATTGGCGGTCATCAAACTTGTCTTGATAGCTCACTTTGATGATTGCATACGAGATATGGTGACTATACGGTCACTGGCTTAGTGTATAGCTCCGTATTTGTATGGTTGACGAGTCAAATAGTCCACATGCGCCTCATCAGCTCGTGTTCTTTATCTATCTATGCGGACCTACCTGTCAATGGAGAAAGAAATACTGTAAAAACCAAAATTATGTGTATGTGGGGAATCAAACCACGGACTCGTCGCTGCAACGCACACTCGTCAGCCAAATGAAAATGAAATACTTCGCGTCAGACACTCATGCTCACGCTGTCAAAGAATGCTAATGCATGCACGTCGCCCTCTAAATCAAAGTCCTGCTCATGGCGCAATGCAAACGGCGATCCTATCACCTGCGTGCCCCGGCGGTGCCAGACATTACTATTTAGACGTTTGATGGAGGCCTACGTGAACACCGGGCATGTATTCACCTGGCTCAACACCAACGGTCATACTTGGAGCGCCTTTCTCATGTATATCGTCCATCACAACGACAATCTATAAAACGGCCTAGATAGAGAGGGTACTATGGTAGTATGGTAAGGAGTATGTACTATTTGAGCGACCGATCTTAGTGCCACTGCACACCGAAACCCCTTCCATCTCTAGCGCGCGCTTCCCACCTGAAACGGTCACAGTCTCTCCAGAATGTCAATGAAGCATTCACCGGACTTAACTGCAGGTGCAATTGGTGTGTCGCTGACATGAGGGCCAGATGCCCATTGGGCCCACATGTTAGTAACCCAATGCATCTGTAGTTAAGTCACTGAAGCAGTGTCCGCATTCACGCCCGACAAACCTACTCCGGCGCCAGTTGTCCATCTGTCTGCCGTAGCTCATTGCCATTCGCCCGCTATATTAACTTGAGCCCCAGCTCACAGCCATAGCCAAAGACCCACACTTATTCTCCTCTGGTCCCTTCCTTCTATCGGCACCACTCCAAACATGGGCCCCTGGCGCTCCGAAGCTCTCTTGGACATACTGTCGCAGGAGCAGATGAGGGACATCGGTGGCCCCACTCCGGGCATGCTCCGAAGCTCTCTTCGACGTACTGTCACAGGAGCAAACGAAGGAGATCGCCGGCACCCCCCGCCCCCGGCCGTCCTCCGCTGCCACGTCCACGAAGCCGGCGCGCATGTGCGGGCGCAGCCGGCAGCGAGGAAGAGTAGTACATGGTAGGTCGCCGCCGCTTTGGTCCTAGGAAGGCCAGCGCTACTCCACTCAGTCGATGCCAAGCTTGGTAGGGTAAACATCGGCGGCTGATTAGCCGCTTGACGGCGACGTGGAGGCGGAAATCTTCAGAACCTTGTGCTCTGGAGGAGGAGGTTATAAAGGTGGATGAGGAGTAGGCAAAGGCAATGGACGGCTTTCTCGGGTTCATGGCCGGACATGGTGGTCGGGCGCCGGCGATCGTTTAGATTAGGTTTACAATAGGTTTTAGTACGGTTTGTGCGAAATATGTAATGAATTTCATCCAGTTTGTAGGAAATTTTTTCGAAATGTAATGAATTTCATACAGTTAATTTGAAATTTGCTTTGTTTGCATGAATTTCGTCAGGTTAGTTCATATAGTTGTCGAAAGGTATGCGGGCAGCATCGGATGGCATCCATCAGTGTCCTCGGATAGATGTCGATATAAATTTGTGGACCAGCGCTGGAGATGCCCTAACTATCATGCTATAATTGCTAACAGTCCTCCATTATTTGGCAGGGAACAGTTATCCCTCGATCAAAATCAGATCTGCGGTGTTTCTCACTCCTCCCGCGTAAGAGTGTAAACTCTTGCTTACATAAAAATGGAGCAAGTGGACGACACTGTAGCACATCATATCACTCGAACTAGCCTGCCTAACGAGCGGGAAAGCACCGCCCTCGTCATTTTGTTCTGGATTTCTATCGATTGATCGCGTGAAAATGTTACGCTTCGCAAGTTCTAAAGGAAAAGGCTGCACACTTACAACTCGTACGCGTCACACCCCCGACAGTCCGGCTCACACGCCGCTCACCAGAGGGGACACGTGTTGTCTTGCAATTTCACTGACATGTGGGACTGTAATTGAATAAACCGTCGATAGCCGAAATCTAATCGCTCGGCGGGCATCGGCTGAGAAGAGAGAAACGGGGGAGGGAGAAGAGATCGCCCGCCCACCGCGCACGGACTCCAATAAATATATGTTGATAATGTGAGGTGGGCCATGCTGGTGTCCGGACCGCTTCCAGAGCCCGCTCTGACCACCCTGGCCCCTCAATACGTCAGCTGCCCGCCGCATGCATGCATAGCAAGTAGTACTAGAAAGCTGGGCTATAAGCCCGCTTATGTGGAGGAGAGAGAGGCATTGACAAAGTCAAGGAGTGGGCTCTACAAGATCCCGTCTCTACACGTGCTCCTAGGTAGAAAAAATAATTCTAAAAAAGGAATAAAAAATAATTGTGTCTAAAAAACGAAAGGTAAAAAACATTTGAGAGGAAATAGATAGAGAGAAACTGAGAAAAAGTTGTAACCTTATAGCCAACCTTATAGTCAACAGTATGGTAGCATTACATGAGGAAGGAGGGAGTGGTGCACATGCCAAGTTCACTGGGCTGCCATGTTTCACACTCCTTCGTCGTAACAGTGGAGACAATAGCTTTCATGAAAAATAAACAATGAATACTCGTTGCTCGTCCTCTATATCAAAAAGAATACTTTCATTCGCCAACATGTGGGACGTCGACCATCCTGGTCCACCTGCCATGCACAAAATTATCCTGGTCTACCCTGGTCGTATCGCAGGCCCAACCTCTCCCATTGTAAGTTGTTCGGACGAAGGAACCATCATGACTTCGTTGAATTCCACTTCTTCAAGAAAACTTACTGTACCCGCAATACTGCTACCACACGCGAAGATTGGACGGCACTGTACCACGTCATATCACTGAAACCCACTAGGCCAAACTAGCCCGCCTAGGTCATCTATTTTGGAACGGAGGGAGTACGTCTCTGCACTGCTATGATTTTGTTTTGTACGTCTCTGTACTTTTACTATGATTTTCCTACTCTATGAACCAAATGAGGCCTGAATGTATCCGTGTAGACTATTGTCTGATCAATCGCTAAGCCTACAATTTTAGGAGCTAGGGCTATTGGTCGATCGATGATGGATAAGTATAAGCGTACCATGAGCTCATCAGCCCAAACATTTCTCTTCGGTGAGTGTTTTGCAAGTACTATAGCTCGCATAGTAGCTAGCCTACTAACACCAAGAATCATCAAACAAGCCCTGCTGATATGATAAACAGTTCAAACTTACATCTAAGCATGCCATATATTACATCAAAAGCTGGTGAGGATACATCTGTTTCCATAACTCGGACAGGGTTCGAAAGATTCACTATCAAACAAAAGTAGCAAGTACCGCCCACACAAGACAGTGCACTAGCCCTAAGATGGTTTGATAACACGCATCGTTCTGGTAATTAAACACAGGGCAATGCAAACTACCCTGAAGGATTAGTGCGACCAACTATTTCTTGTCATCGATCTCTCGAGCAATGACCACAGCACGGACAGCGTCATGGGAATCGATCTCTGGGGCGATGTCCACAGGACTGACCGCGACATCGGAATTGGTCTCTGGGGCGATGTCCACAGGATGGACAGCGGCATTAGAATCGATCTCCGGGGCGATGCCAACAGGACAGGCCGCGACATCAGAATCATCAAGGACGTCCACCAGCACCTGCACAACCCTAACATATTAGCAAGCACATTGCAAATAATCAAAAACCACAACTATGGTAATAAGCCATTATTTTTTACCTTGTGCAGCTCACGGGGGGATCTCATCCCTCCGGGGGCCATCTCCTCGTCCTCGATGGGGGCCATCACCTTGCCAGGGGAATACTGCTTCTCAATGGTGACTATCTCCTCAAACTTGGCCTTGAGCCTTGCATAGGTGGCCATCAGAGTTCCTGGGGTAGGCACGGTGGGGCCCTTGCTGCTCTTCCAACTTTCTTTGAGGAGTTCGTCCGCCGACATCGTCAACTCTTTGGCCAGTGCTTGTTTCTTGGAGTTCTTCGTCTCCATGGGTTGGCCCGCCAACATGGTCAACTCGTTGGTCGGTGCTCGCTTCCTGGAGATCGCTGTCTCCAGTGGGTTGTCCCCCGGCAACTCTTTGCCTAGTGCTCTAGGATCCATCAATGAACTGACAAACAAAAAGCAATCCAAAGTAAACCACAATTGCAATGAAAATGGGAAAAGAATAGGATGTGAGAATCGGTCGGTGCTTCACAAAAAGAAGATTCTTTGAATGAAAATATAGCAGCATAACTGATTCGCCCACCTTTCCTTCGTCGGTACAGAAGAAAAATGGGAGAAGTGAGTAGCCTGGAGTGAGGTTTTCTTAAAGAAAGGGAAGAAAGGGCTTGAACGAGCGCTCCAGTGAAATGATGGTTGCTTCGTCCAGTCCAACTTGGAGGCTACCTTACCACTGCTGGTAAAGGTGTGGGTTTTGTGATATGACGGGTCATGACGGCCACACCGGGGTGACAGGTGAGTCTCGACTGTAGCACCTTGCTGTGATTTGGTGGATGGCACGCGGGCCCGGATGCTTTGAAATATCCCGCATGTAGATAGAGCGGCTAGTCATATAGGAGTGCTCAATATTGTGCACCGCGACCAAGGTGGAGAGGAAAACGAGAGAACTACGTAATTAATGCATGAGTTTAATTAGGGTAGTTTTGTAAAGTACGAGATACATTCCTCCAATTGCAAAATGCCTTGGTTCATGAGATTTGAGATTTGAGCCCTATAAACTGGAAGGGAGGGAGTACTGCACGTGGTGTAGTCTAGTCACTTATTGAAATCTCTAAAAAGGCAAATACTCCTTTCCGGTTTACAGGGCTATACTACTCCCTCCATCTAGGTGTGTAAGTCATCTTACGAAAACCAAATAGTCCCAAAACACTTAGGCGCGATGCATTAACTTCTACCTTGTTTCTTGTTTCCTGACATATCAACCAATAAGAGATGAGAGGTGTGCATGCTTTTAATGACTTGCAATGGCTAGTTCATTGCATGCAATGCTATTAATTAGCAAATAAACATTGGTGACCCTAGGAGGAAACGGTGCTAAGCGCGTGGACCTATGCAAATGAGTATCAACCAATGGATGATGGACTTTAATTGCTAAACAATACCAATTTTGTCTCATGCAAGAGCCTAGCTAATATATGCGTGCTCCAAGGCACCGCACCATGCGAGCGTTTGCAACTGCCACGTTCGGGTTGCGCTTGGCTCTTCGCCTCTTCGAGAAGACGAACAGTAATCTTACTCCTACTTCTACAGTATCGAATCCACTGCTGCATGTCCGTCCACCTCGTGCGGGAGGGATAGCGTGTAGCGAAAGCTTCTACTTACTTCTCCTGCCTTTGCGTCTATGACAGGTGGGCCCAACAGGTGGTTGGCCCTCCTGTCATGCAGCCAAAGGCAGGTGCAGTTAAGGCACCAGAGCTCAGTCCGCGAGGGAGAGGGCGTTGTAGTAATCAAATTTCTCGGTCTTGTATGAGTTGACGCGACACATCAAAGCACTGCACTTGATATAAGTCTTTTTACACATTTCAAATGGACTACAACATATGGATGTATGTAGACATATTCTGCTTCGTATGTAGTCACTTGTTGCAATCTCTAAAAAGACTTATATTTGGAAATGGAGGGAGTACAACGCATGCATGCATGCCGTGACTTTACTTTTGATACTTGCATGTGTTGATTTGATGCACCTTGCCAAATTTTGACTATAAATTTAACTAACCAAATTTTCATGCATGTCACAAAAAATTACAGGGCTGTTTGGATTGTGACTATGTTTGTCTTATGTTGCCACATTATTTTTCCCACACTTGCCACACTTGCCTAACCTGAGTTACTCAAATATTAGACACACTTTGGCTTGCCTAAGGGAATCTTGCCACAATTTGTGTGTCTATGACATGTGGGGTTCACTGCTAATAAAAAAAATTCTTGTCTTAGGTGTGGCTAATAAAAAAGACTTATATTTAGGAACGTAGGGAGTAGAAAATATAAATAATAATGCATGTTGGGGCAACCCACGTTTCCGCTAATTTTAGCCGTGGGCTTATTCACAATTTTTACGAGGGAGTGGTTGTTCATTTAATGGACGGACTTGTAGTACCAAACTTGAACGATACACAGTGCGACCTGGCACACTGTAACACCAATTCGAACATGCTGGTAGCTATCTCAAAAAACAATCAACAACTAAAAAAACCGCGACCTGGCATGTACTACCTCCGTCCGGGTTTATTGGTCCCCATTGTATTTTGTGCCAAATTTTGACAATAGATTAAACTAACAAAATGTTCACGCATGTCAGCAAACATTATATTTTTGAAAACTATGTTCAAATACGAATCCAATGAGATATTTTTTTCTTGACATGCATTAACATTTTGTTAGTTAAATCTTTAGTCAAAATTTGGCATGAACTACAAAGGGGACCTATAAACCAGGACGGAGGTGGTAGTAGTACATAATTTTAAATGATGGATGGAGTGAAAAAGGAAAACTACCCCACTACGTATATATAGGCCAGAGCCTCCGCGCTTGCCTGCTAGGGTTGCTCTATTCACAAACTCTCATCCTCTCCAGATCTAAACAAGATAGGGGTAGTAACACTGTCTTTCTCCCTTCAAAAAACACTGTCTTTCTATCCTCACCGTTGGTTACAGATCCAGACGTATCCCCCTCCGCTGGTGAAGGGGAGGAGGGGCAGTGTTTACGCTGTCGTCGACAGCGAGGGAGGAGACCCACTGCCAGCCGCACCGTTATCTCTGGTCGAGCGCCGGCGCGGGAGGTCCTCCGATCCCTTCGTCGTTGCCTGTGGGCGGATCCGGCCTCCCGCCGCCCACCTATCCACATCCCGATGACCTTCAGGTATATCTTTGTTCGAAACCGCCTTATCTCTACTTCCCCAGCTTGCTACGTTGCTGCATGTGCATCATTTTCTACCTCTCAGCCCCTCTCGATCGAATGGTCCAACGTCACCTTTTTTTCCTATTGTTAGAGGTAAAGCTACTTCATGGAGTCAAATCTTGTACTCCCTCCGTCTAAAAATACTTGTCATTGAAATGGATGTATCTAGATGTATTTTAGTTCTAGACACATCCATTTTGATGACAAGTAATTCCGGACGGAGGGAGTACTTGGTTCAAACAAGAAATAAAGTGGGGGTGGGGGAATTTAGTATGTACATCGGACTTGGTACAAACAGGAAGGAAAGGATGTGAAAGTAGTACAGACTGGTCGTCCAGCCGGTCTCTTGGTCGAAAAGGGAAATATAGATGTAACGCTGTACGCAGTGGTATGACCAGGACTAGATTTGCTATCCACACATAGGAGTAGGTGGCTAGAGTGAACAAAAATGGGACCAACCCAGATATGTTTCTTGGATGTTTGTTTCTCGAGGCAACAAACTATGAATCACCACTTTATGCCCCTGTTTACGTACATGGTGCTAGACTGCTGGTGCACCCACTATCCCACGCCCTTATACCAAATATTTAGCTGTTCTTAATCTAATGTCCCTGGTAAAAATGAAGCCGTGCCACTGTTATAATCCATGACAAGTTTAGCCAAATGTTTTTGCCTGTAATTGTTTGAGACTCTAACTATTTCCTCTGTACCTTTTTGTGCAAACAGGGATATCCAATTCACCTGGTTGCTGTTGTGACCTTTTGGTGCATTGCACAAAACTCTTCTTAAAAGAAGTGACTTTTGTGTTGTTTAACTGGAATGTCAGAATGGAACAGTTGGTTCATTTCGGTGGAACTGCACAAAGGGAGATCTGTGTTCCAATCCTCATCATCCATATTGGCGCCATAACCTTCCTTTAGGTAAGAATGATATTTAATGCATGTGTCCATCTCTATTTTCCGACTTCCATGAGAAAATAATGCTATGTTTTACTAGTACACTTGTACTCCCTCACTGACAAAACCAATTCTGAATTAGAAGGACAATCATGTACTTGATTTCACCAACTAGTGAGGAGAAAGAGAAACAGAGCATGAAGAGGCAGAAGAAGAAGAATAAACAGTGCCAAGGCGATCTTGCTGAAGCCAGAGGCCTCAGTCGAGGCCATTCAAGGGCTCCGGCAATGACTACCTTACATGTGAGACAATCCTCCAGGGAGCCCTTCCACTTCTGCTGTCTCACTTAATTAATTAGGAGTACTTAAGTACCACTAATTTATTGCTGCCTAATTTTCCTATTGGAGTTAAACAAATCTTTAGTAGGACCCTATGCTGAATCATGTACGTGTGTATGTTTTTCTATGGAGGTGAATCATGTGGTGGAGCAGGGAGGGAATATTATTAGTGTCATGACATAGTAGTGCTATTGTTTTGCATGTCAATTTACTGCCATTGTTTCAATGAGGCAATGTTTTGCGTATTGTCCATCATGAATTTACCCATTAAGATAATGAGGGTGCTTCTATTTGTTAGTGTATGTTTCATCAACTAGTCCCACTATTAAAGTAATATCACTCTCTCAATATATGTGCCAACAGGGATGCTCGATTTTGGTGGAACTGCACAAAAACTTTGGGTGCTTCATTACCTCGACAGCTTCCGTCCTTTCTTGTCAGCCGCTAATCTCAGCTTGCTTTCTTCCTTCGCTGTCAGTCGCTTCGCTTATCTTGGTTTGCAGTCAAAGGAAATAGCAATTGATATGCTACCTCACACAGGTTGGTACTGGTCTTTATCCTAATTATTGTGCTTGTCATGTATTGGTAATTTGGTATTGTGCTACTGTTTGCCGATTTTATAAAGGAGTAACTTGGAGCCTGAACTCGCAGGGAATCATTGCATTGGGTGATTTCAGTAGAACTGCACAAAATGATCAGATCGACAGATACTTATGTTGCTGCCATGTACTCCAAAGTTCACTCAGACAAGCATCGATGTTGACAAGAAGTGCCTATATTCATTCGAGTATCAATCGGTGTCAACCAGTTGTCAAACTCCCAAGTATTATGAGAGTGAACGCCAAAAATATTGCTTAGCGCATAGCCCAAAAGAACACTATCCAGTCTTTGGTCCCAACTTGTGCCTTTTGGTTATCGGCAGATATGGTAGCGAACTGTATGGCATGGAGTCTAAAGATTCCAGACAGGTTAGTTGACGCGTATATTCATCTGGCACTTAATCAGTCTGCACACCAGAGATACTCCATTTCAGTTAAACTGCACAAAAAAATTGGGTGGTTCATTTTCTCAACCGCCCCCTTTCTCGTCTGCAATGTAGAATTTTGGCGAGCTACAGGACCAAGATGAGCCAGTAAACTAGTTGGATGAAAGTAGTGGCCAAGTTGCTCAAACCTCGCTCGGCACGAGGCCACTATTTGAGGCTAAACCTACAAGCAAAGTTCAGATTGTTTGTGCTGCCTCTTATGTACTCGAAAGTTTACTCGTACAAGAACTAATTTTAGCAAGAAATACCTCCAACTGAACACCATTTACCAGTCTGTACCCTAGGTAATTAAAGTTTGTCCATGGATCATATTGGTTGTGATCTCAATCATTTGGATGCATAAACATACTGAACATGTGTATATCTGAATCTTTTTGTGAATTATGTATGAATATTGTCGTGTGATCTATCAATCGTTTGGATGCATAGATATGCTGAGCTTGTGTATATATGAATCTTTTGAGTTGTTGATAGTGAATCTCGGCTATGAATATGAACGTGTCCTATGAACCTGAGTTTGATATGAATGTTTACCTTTTCTATTGCATTTGTGTGTGAACTTGTTAGTATGCCTACTGTGGGGTATGTGACGTGTGGGTGTCAACGGCACACCTTCTTCCCGAGAAGAATTGCACCTGCTTTGTTAGGGTAGCAACGGTGCATCAGCTCTTTTTAATCTTTTTATTAATATGTCTTCCCCTCTCCCCCGCTCAGCCCCTGCCGTAATGTTTTTGGCCTCAAAACAAACATAGTACTGTGTTGTTTTGGGGGCTTGATGAAAAATCGAGTGCTGGTTTCTGTAGGTTGGCCTGCCCAACAAATGGGCTGCTGGTCCACCACGACGGACTGGGAGGCTAAAAATACAAGTTGTATTGTGCAGAGGCAAGTAAAAAAACGCTATCGAGAGACATCCACTGAAGAGAAAAAATCGATCCTGATGTGCTTCTTCAGTCGTGCCACCGGCCCCCTCTTTAATCCAGTTCGCTCGTGGATCTGGTATCATTTTTTTCAGAGGGCGAACAAGTATCAGCTAGGCCTAGGTTTTGTATTTTAACATGCGTAGCCCACGACATACGGAGACAATGGTTTCAACTTATGTTTTGAGGTCCATACCGGCCTATGGGCTTTTTCTTAAAGATCGGCAGCCCAATGTATTTTTTAATAAAACGCAGGTCTCTGTTCTATTTATCTATATATAAGAATAATAATGATGTGTCCAATTTATGTTTTCCCTTCTAACGACATTATATATATTTATATTACTACCATTATCATATATTTTATAGACACTTATATATACATTATAAAAACATCCCACGTGTTATAAACTTATAAAAGTAAATGTTTAACGGAAGTTGGCAAGGAAAATCCTAGTTGTTTTTGACTCACAGGCAAGGAAAATCCTGGTGATTGCGTACAAAAGCTTGCGAAGATTTTAAGGACCAATTTAATAATAACGCGCTCATTTTTATTTTGAGCAATAACTCGCTAATTTTTTACTTATATATATATATAATGTGCATCTCCGGTTTATTCTTTGATATTAATTGCTCCTTCGAACATAACATTATGTATATAACGAGCCAAGCTAATTCGTGTATTTCAAGGAAGTGCAAATGGGCTGGGATTTCTTAGAAAATATAAATGGGCCTAATTGACGCGAAATTATTTGTTCCCCCAGCCCAGCAAATGGAGTGTACATTCTAGAAAACATGGGTTAAATATATGCCACATTTTTGCAGGCTGACATGTGGGCCAATAGGTCGAAGCCTATGCAGGGTGTTGTCAACTTGGTCAACAAATGATTGCGTCGTCCACATCCATTGGATTTATATCCAACGGCCGGCATGCACCTTCAATCTCTCGTCTTCTTCCTCCAGCGTCGCCGAGACCACCTGGTCCGGCCTCCGGCGGCTAGCGGCTCTGCTTAGCACGCAGCGCTGCGAAGCGCTACCCCACCGCCGGCCAGGCTATCCCTCCACCCCTCGACACCTCCTGTTATTCTCCAGAGACTACAGCCCCACGCCGCAACAGAACCAGTTATAACCCTTCTCCTCCTCTCAATCTGCAACTCTAGTGCCGCGTCTTCCCATCTCTGAGTCATTCCCGTCCGGGGCCTCGCCGTCGTCCACCGCCTTGCTGCGCTCTGTGCGGCGTGGTCAACAAACGAGAGTCATCGGAAGAGGACTCTACGTGGAGAGCCTAACGGCTAGGACCCACGAGGTCTATAGTCGCACGCAAGGAAAGTTCCTCCTTATTAAGCTAAAAAATGTTTCCTCCACCTGACAACTCAGACCCACCGGCTGTATCTTCGCACAGAAGGAAGTGCCTCCTTATTTTGTGAAAAAAATTATTCATCCCGTTGACAGCTGGGACCCGTCAGATTTGGTGGCTGACTTGTTGGCCTATTAAGCGGATGTGTATGCATGGCTTTGTCAACTTAATCAACAAATGATTCTAGCAGCTGGACCATTGGATGTTCATCCAATAGTTGTGCTCCTTCTTCAACCTCTGTTCTTGCTCCTGTCTCCCGTGGGCAGCACCGCGGCTGTGCTGCCGCGCACCCAAACCAGTGAAGTTTCCCACTCCTCTCCATCTACGACTCCACTACCCTTCCCCATCTCCGGGTCGTTCCAGTCTGGGGCCTTGCCGTCGTCCACCGGCCTTGGTGCGCTCGCCATGGTGTGGTCAACATGGTCAACAACTGAGAGTCATCGGAAGATGACTGTACGTGAGAGGCTGACAGTGGGGACGCACCACGCCCATGGACGCATGCATGCAACGGAAGGCGGCGTGGTCAACATGGTCAAGGAACGACTTCCATCGGAAGTATACTGTATGTGGAGAGGCTGACAGCTAGGTCCACGGCCGCAGCAAGGAAGTGCCTCCTTATTACGCGGAAAATAATGATTGCTCCAACTAACAGCAGGGACCCACTGGACGGGCCACCGTATTTTGTGAAAAAAGTTTGCCCCCTGACTGCCGGGACCCACCTGACGGGCCACCGTATTTCATGAAAAAAATGTTCCCCCCGCTATCAGCTCGGACCCACCGGAAGTGCCTCCTTATTAAGTAGAAAAAATGAATACTCCCCCTACTAGCTGGGACCCACCTTGGTGGGAGGCTGACTTGTGGGGCCACTAAGTTGACGGGGACAGAGGGCTTTGTCAACTTAGTCAATATGAACGATTCTAGTTGCAGTGATCGTACAATGTCCATCCAACGGCCATCGTTCTTCTTCAACCTCTGGTCTTCTTGCTCCACCCGCCCAAAGCAACGCCGGTCGTGCTGCCTGCTCCTGCCTCCCATGGACGGCTATGATGCCGCAGAGGCATCACCGCCCCCTACTACTCCCACCGCTGTCCAGGCCATCCCTCAACTCACCCACACCCCCTGTTATTCTGCGGCAACGACAGCCTCACACCGCAGCTGAACGAGTGAACCCTCATACTCCTCTACGCGTGGGCATCCACTGCCGCATCTTCCCCGGCTCTGCGTCCTCCCCTTCCTAGGCCTCACCATCATCCACCACCGTGGTGCTCTCGGCACGGCGTGGTCACTGTGGTCAACGACTGACTTACATTGGAAGAGTACTGTACGTGGAGAGGCTGACAGCTGGGTCCACGGCAGCTGCAAGGAAGTGCCTCCTTATTACGCGCAAAATAATTATTCCTCGACCTGACAGCAGGGACCCACTAGACAGGCCACCAGTATTTCACGAAAAAAACTTTTCCCCCTGACTGCTGGGACCCACCTGACGGGCCACCGTATTTCGTGAAAAAAACGTTCCCCCCGCTGTCAGCTTGGACCCACCGAAAGTGCCTCCTTATTACGCACAAAAAAATGAATACCCCCTGCTAGCTGGGACCCACCTTGGTGGGAGGCTGACTTGTGGGCCTACTAAGTTGACTGGGACGGAGGCCTTTGTCAACTTTAGTCATTATATGAACGATTCTAGCTTCAGTGACCGTACGATGTCCATCCAACGGCCATAGTGCTTCTTCAACCTCTGGTCTTCTTGCTCCAGTCGCCCAAAGCAGCGCCAGGCGTGCCGCATGCTCCTGCCGCCCGTGGCCGGCTGTGATGCCGCGGAGGCCTCACCGCCCCCTACTACTCCCACCATTGTCCAGGCCATCTCTCTACTCACCCACACCCCCTGTTATGCTGCGGCGACGGCAGCCTCACACCGCAACCGAACCAGTGAACCCTCGTACTCCTCTACGCGCTGGCATCCACTGCCGCGTCTTCCCCGGCTCTGTGTCATCCCCTTCCTAGCCTCACCGTCGTCCACCGCCCTAGTGCTCTCGGCGCGGCGTGGTCAACATGGTCAAGGAACGACTTCCATTGGACGTGGACTATATGTGGAGAGGCTGACAGCTGGGTCCACGGCCACAACAAAGAAGTGCCTCCTTATTACGCGGAAAATAATGATTCCTCCACCTGACAGCAGGGACCCACCGGACGAGCCACCGTATTTCACGAAAAAAACGTTTCCCCCTGACTGCTGGGATCCACCAGCTACACCTTCGCACGCAAGGAAGTGCGTCCGGGCAAAAAAAAACGATTCACCCCCCCTGACTGCTGGGACCCACCAGCTACATCTTCGCACGCAAGGAAGTGCGTATGGGCAACAAAACGATTCGCCCCCCTGACTGGTGGGACCCACCAGCTACATCTTCGCACACAAGGAAGTGCCTGACAGTTGGGACCCACCTGGTCAAAGCGTACGTAGCGTTGTCATTCTGGTCGCTAACGTGTACGTACATATATACTAGTCGATGTAGAGGCGCGCACGTGTCCTAGTTGAGGCATGCACGTGTCGTAGTAGAGGCGCGCACGTAGCATGTACACGTACGTACAACGACCAGTGTGCAAGAAAGAAAATACGGCCACGTATGTGTACATACGGGCGGGGTCTCGAACGCCTCCTCGCGCATACGTACGGCCAGGGATCGTCTACATGGCTGGGTCAGAATGGAGAAACAGCGTCGTCATCGTGTTCATGGGGAGCCAACCGGCTGGGTCAGAACGGAATACATCGTCGTGTTCATCGGGAGGGCTTGGACGGAACAGGCGATGGAAACGAGGCCTGGCGTACCGTAGAACGGAGGAAACGACCTTGTGTTTGACCGGCCACGTTCGAAACGGGATCCTGTTCATCGGGAGGGGCCTGGCGTACTGCAAAACGGATGAAACTGACCTCCTACTATCGAAACGGGGTTCCAGTTGATCGGGAGGGGTGTGGCGTACCGCAAAACAGACGAAACGGACTTGTGTTGGAGCGCTACGGTCGAAACGAGGGTCCTGTTCATCGGAGGGGTGTGGCGTACCGCAAAACGGGACTCCACGGGATATTGTTCATCTCCACCGTCGACCTCCTCCAGCCTCCACGGGCTACCGTCGACCTCCTCCAGCCTCCATGGGCTCCTGTTCATCTAGCCTCCATAGCGCGCTACTCCACTGGCTACTGTTCAACCACCCCTCCACGAGCACCCCTCCACCGTCTACTGTTCATCCAGCCCTCCACGGGGTCGTCCTGTTCATCCAGCCCTCCACTCCATGGGGTCCTGTTCATCCACCCCACCGCTCACTGTTCATCCAACCCCCCCCCCCAATGCTCACTATTCATCCAATCGATCGGCTTCAGTTAGTAGCAGTAGCGAAGGAATAGCTCGATCGGGTTTAGTTAACAGCCATCGATCGATCGCTCGGGTTCAGTAACGCGTAGCCTGAAGTGCAATCTCTCGGGTTCAGTTAGAGCCCAACGCCTCGCTCGGGTTTAGTTAGAGCCAACGCCTCACACACACACGCATACGTGTATGAGAGAAACGAGCATCGCTCAGCCCCGGGCCGCCCACCGTAACCGGGAACTCCCCGAAATTTTCCTCGCCCTCGCTTCTACCATGGTTTTTTCCGTCATGGACGGCCCAAAGAATGTCATGTAGCTGCGTCTCCAGCCCGCCCAGGACGAAAATCATATTTTCTGTCATGATTTTTTGTCACAGAAGTAGGAGCCCACCACATCTATGATGATACCGGGTTTTGTCACAATTAACGTCATGGAAGTGTCATAAGTATGACAGAAAAAAATTTCGTTCGGCCAAAATGCATGGATGTGTCTTTTTTTTGTAGTGATACGTCTAATGTTCTACACCCACATTTTGTTTCTTTACATCCATACTTTTCAAAATCTGGAGGATACAGATGACTAAAATGTTCAACACTTGCCTTCTTCTAGGTACCAACTCAGTTTCAAATGTTGTACGACAAGCACAAGGGTATTTTTGCAGCGGAGGTGGATGATGTAGTAGGAAAGTTTGGACGGTGTTTAAAGGGATTGCAGTGCAACCGGATGGCCGCTCTCCTTCGTGATGTTGGAGACGCCATCACAGCTACCAATGAGCCCAACTTTTCCTTTGAAGCACCTATCATGGACGAATGTCGTGGAAAAGAAAATGATACTAAAGCTGCAAATGCTGGCATTGGTGCTCAAGCTCAAGCTGAAGGTACAACACCTAGCATCAACAAGGATGAAGTCACCGGATTGAACCTACAAGTTGCAACAGAGGCTGCTGAAACTCGTGAGCAACAAAGAGTGAGTTTCGAGATGGAAGGCAATGTCTCACCTCACAGCCCCCCACTCTTCCATGATGCACCTAGGACTGTGACAGCCAGCATTTGGGACGACGAGCCATCCTGTGAGTTGTTCCCAAAGGGCTCCGAAGACTATGAGTTGATGCATTGCACGGATGAGCCTACAATCAAGAAGAGCACAGTCAGCCCCATCTATGCAAACATCCCCGTGTTTCCTGTTTCAGACGATGATGATAGCCCAAGTATGCTTCCTTCCTCCTGCATCATTTCTTTTTGTTTTTCTCCATGTCATTTTTTGCATTTTGTGTGATTCCAACAAATTCTTTTTGTACAATCCCTTGCAAACTCATCCATTTATTGCTTGCTACAATGCCTAAGATGGTCGCTACAGAAGAACAATTTGTTGATTCAAGCAGTGGCCCTAGCACACATGACAAGAACACTAGGAAGCAGAGGATGGCCAAAGTTCCAGCCATAAAAAATACCAAGGCAAAGAAGCAAAATGTCGATGAAGTTGCAGCTATGTATGAGAAGTATGTAAAGCATGGTAAACCATTGAGGCGATCACAACCCAATGAATAAAGTGTGAGCTACCTAAGCACTATCTGTTTTTGCTTTCTATTTCTTATTTTTTCTGCTCGAAATAAATGATTCATTCGGTTGCATCTATGGTAACAGGACACCTTTCATCAAGTTAGGTGGATTTTACATTGGATACAAGAAATTCCTTGTATGCTTCAAGCCTCGCGGGGATATGAATGATGAGATTATGTCACTATGTATCAAGATGAACAACCTCGCATCCCGTGCTGCAAGCGATAGGGATGTGAAGAAATACATGTTCCCAGTCCATGCGGGGGTAAGTTTTTGTAAAAACAAGCAATGCTTCATTCCTTTTTTCTTCAAATTTTTGTTGCAACACACACTAACCATTTTGTTGTATCTTTCAAGTAGATCCTACGAAAACAAGACCAATCAACCTTCCAAGCAGCAAAACGCATGCCCGAGCTTGAAAGGGTTGTAACAAAGTTCAAGAAAAAGTTGACCTTGTAAGTTTCCCGAGAGCCTACTTTTGTTTCACACCACAAATACTTTCAAAATATGATACAATGATGCGATGCGGCTGTAACATTTTTTACATGTTATGAGTACCTTTTTGCCTTTCTTTTGTTTTTTCCAGTTTTTTTCACAATTGTTCATGATCGCCATTGGATAGTTGTTTGCGCAAACTTGCTTCACAAGAAGTGAAATGTATTTTACTCAATCCATTCAAAAGGAAAACAATCTCCTTTGAAGAAGCAGGCCAATAACCTGGTAGGCTCGTGCTCTCTATTTTAATTTTCTGTTTTCCCTTTGATTCATCTACATAAATGCCCTGTTGTCATCTTTACACACCTCATTTTATTTTTTCAAACTTTTGTGTGTGTTTTCAGTGGTAGATCACAAACTTTGCAACCCTCACACAAGAGTGCAGCGAATTCAATGTCAATGTTGGATCATTCGCCTGTGTTGACCTAGAGGATTACCAAAAGCAAGATACCCTATGCGTTTTCTTTTTGAATTTTGCTTCAATCATGTGTTCCATTTCAGCATTTTGTTGTTTCAACTATGCATGGGAAATATGATGGAGACTTTTTTTTATCTCACAGATGTGATTGTGGCTTTTTTAGGCTCAAATAAGTGGAGAACTATGATGGGAAGTCAATGAGAGAGTTCAAGTAGGTACACATTTTTTTGTCTTGTCGTTTTATTGCAATCTACTTTCTTTGTTTTCAATACTCATGCAACACAAGAATAACTAGTATCATAGTTGCTTACTTTTTGCATTCATTTTACAGGAAGACATGGCGCGATACCACATGGATGTGGCGCACAACCTCTTTATTCACCCAATGAACAATGCCCCAATGGAGCAGGCATTCAGGGAAGAGTTGGCAGCTTAATTTTCTGGAGGGTTCAAGACGAACAAGATTATTTCTTTGTTAGGTCTAGATCATGTCTCAGGTGGTAATGTTCTAATAGGATTAGAGTAGTGCGCGTTCGTATGTAAATTGATGATACCTTCGGTAAACATATGTGTTCTTTTGGTATGTAAACTGATGATAACTTGATCTTTGGTTGAAGCACCTCTTCCGTTTTTAATGGATGTGTACTTCTGTTGGCCAACATGATCATGCATTGACAATTGTTTTTTGTTTCGCTGGTTCTGAGCTTCATCCATCGAAGTTTCAAGGGAATCTCTATGCATTTTTTTTCTCAAATTTTTTTTCCTGAAAATAATATGTGAATGCTACATTGTCAAACTTAAATTGCTGGAAGCTCATAGAAAATAGCTACAACCTTCTGTTAGATTTGTTGCAGAGCCAAATATACATTTTACCTGCAAATTAGCTTTCCCAACTTTTGCTACATAGCCAAATCAACACTTTAAATCATTCAAGGCTTTTCCTTTTAAAACTTGTTATTTTGCTTCAACCATGTTTAAAAAAGCTTCAACCATGGTGTTAAAAAGCTTCAACCATGTTTTCAAAAAGATTCAACCATCTTTTTCAAAAGCTTCAACCATGTTTCCTACAAGCTTCAATCATGTTTACAGAAGCTTCAACCATGTTTTTAAAAAGCTGCAACCATGCTTTTCAGAAAGCTTCAAAACATGTTTTCAAGAAGATTCAACCATGTTTTTCAAAAGCTGCAACCATGTTTCCTTAAAGCTCCAAACAGGTTTTCAAGAAGATTCAACCATGTTTTCCAAAAGCTGCAACCATGCTTTTCAAAAGCTTAAATCATGTTCCTTTTTAAAATGGATCAAGCTGTGGTTACAACAACCATTGGGTACTATTTTTAAAAAAATAAGAAGTTGGCACCATCATACTTCAAAAATCAACATTCTGCTTTTTCAAACCACGCATGTAGTAATATGTTGCAATCCCACAACACAAACATTCACAACTAGTCAACACAACTTTTTATCATAAGTCACGGGGTGTTACAAGGCAATTCATCATTTTTCCCTCACGAAACATCCTAAAGTGTAAGGATTGTTTAGACACCCGAAGCTTTCGCGCTCGCACTCACAGCAAGAAAAGCGGCAAGGAGTTGGCAGTTCTTCACGTTGTGATCCTCATCTTCACAACATTTGCATGGAGTCTTCTTTTCCCTTGGCTTTGGAGCTTTCTTCGTTTTTGTTGCATCCTTCTTTGCTTTCTTCTTCATTTCATCTTCTCGAAGCTCAATTAGTGGCTTCCTTCGCTTCTCTTTTTCCTTTGGCATCCCCTTCTTTGCGGACTTTGGTGGGTTCCGTAGTCCTATGGGGGGTGGATCCCGTTGCCATGTACTTGGACCCCCTGAGACTTGTTTATTTGCTGCATGACCTTCGTCTTCTTCGTCTCCTGCAACCTCATCAGTTGCTTGAGCTTTTATTGCAACAATCCCAACACTGCCCTGATTAGTTAGCCCAGATACAAAACTATAAGCTACATCATTGAAGCATGCATCAGCAGCAAGTTTCCCAAACTTCCGGCACAGAGAGTTAAACTTTAGGGTGTTTGTCGTGGGGACACCGAAATGCATAGCTCTATGCCCATCGCCCGGTTCAGGCGCAAGGTCGGTTGCTCCCTTAGACCATCTTAGAACCATGTAAGTGGCAGATATCATTTGCATGTTCAGGTGCACCATGACACATATGATATGTGGGCAGATCAGCCCACACATCTCAAACATGTCGCAGCTGCACATGTATGTCTGATCTTCAGGGGCAACACGCACCATGTACACTTTAGGGTTGATGCCATCATTTGCAACAAGGCGAAACCAGATGACATTCCCTTGCAGTTGATATTGCAGCCCATAGCCTGTTGATTTAGCCAATAGTTTTTGGAACTTGGAAAATACCTCTCCGGTATAGAAATCTGCAACATGCTTTTCAATGTTGTAACTGCAAACAAAAAAGCTTCCAACATCAATAAGAATTGCTACATATGTTTCAAAGAAATGCTGCAACCAAACTGTACTGGAAAACTAAAAAAATGCTACATTACTTTAGACTTACTTTCCCCAGAGTGGCGGCCTAGTCGCTTCATTGATGAAGCCAGCATTGTCTTCACGATCAAGAATTAGCTCCTGGAAAAGCTCAAACTGCTGCACAAATGTCCAAACCGAGTCTCCATGATGATTTAAAGTCTTGAAATAGGAATTCACGCCCTCGGAGCGCATGGTTGTTCCTGTGAATGGGAAGAACTTATTCCTAAAGTACAAAGGAGCCCACATCTTCCTGCTATTCCACATGTTTTTGAGGTGTTTCTTATCAGCCACACCAAATAACTCGGCCATCTGCTTCCACTGTTCTTCAAACTCCTCGATGGCATCTGAACCATTAATGCAACCATAGAATGCTTTGGCAAAAGGCTCATCCTTGCCTAGCATCTTCCTTAGTTTCATCCTTGCAACCCAAAAGACGTGCCGCTTGCAACATCTGTGTGTTGAATCTAGAAATACCATTGACATGGCTATAGCCACTGCCTGGTCTTGATCAGTCATAATGTTCAATGGATGCTCGTTATTCATTGCCAACATCCATTGCTGGAAGACCCACTTAAAAGTTTCAATGGTCTCATCAGGCAACAAAGCACACCCCAAGAAAATAGTGTGCGTGTGGTTGTTAATGCCAACAATCAGAGCAAAGGGCAAGTTGTAGCGATTTGTGCAGAATGTGGTGTCGAAAAACACACAATCTTTGTACTTTGGATACAAGGCCCTTGTTCTCCCATCAACCCAGAAAAGCGCCCTAACAGCTCCATCTTCTTCTAGCTTCGAGAAAAAGAAGTTGGGATTCTCCACTTGTCTTCCCTCAAAGTACTCGATTGTTAGCTCCAAATCACGCTCTGACAGGCCCCTATGTAGCTTTGCTCTTGCATTTGTCACATCAGTCTTCACATACGGCAAACTCCTTGGGTCGCAACACCGTGCATCTCCAAGCAATCCCATCATATTAGTTGTTGATATGTTGCGATAGTGCAGTGAAGTGATGTACTGCATGTATGCATCTGGGATCTTTCTGTGAGAGCGGCAAAATCTCCGACGCTCCCTTTGCAACATTAGCTGGTGTGTGTGATCATCCTCAAAACCTGTCACAACCCAGCTACCGTCTTTGAGGTTAACACCCATACGAGCCTTGCAATCATACCGCTCCAACCTGTTTCTTTGCCTCTTGTCGCTCACATCCATATAGATGCCAACGTGTTTGATTGCTGATTTTTTATTACTAACATAGCTCATATCAACATCATCACATTGATTTGTTGCAGCACCGTCAGAAATGCTTCCACCGACATTCTTCGAAGGATCTTTCCGTGAATGTATGCACTCAAAAACTCTATAGATTAGAATGTGCTTCTACTCTGAGCTTTTTTTCCTAGTATGTTTTGATGTCACAATGTGAGTTCCAAAGCCCATCTTCGAGGCATATTCATTGTAAACACGCTGAGCTTCTTCAACATTGTCAAAAACCATTCCCACAAAAGGGACAATTGGTTGTGATGATGGGACAATTGGTTGTGATGATATATCTTCATTTGGTTCATCAACCAGTGTTGCAGAATTTCCATTGGCATTGTCATGCACCACATGGGTATTTCCATGATTTGGAGTTGCACCATCCGTGTTCAGCTGCAAGGAATCATCACTGTCAGTTCCCGGAGTATCATTCAGATCAATGCCATCCTCTTCTTCTTGGTGCGCAACATTTGCAGATCATCCACAGCAACATTCTGCAATAAAATGAGCGCCCAAGTCTTTTTTTTGTTTTGCTGCATGAAAAACCATGCAAAAAGCATGAACAAACAAAGTGGACGCGGCATGTCAATCACAATTCCAAAAACAATTCCTGCATGCAGCATTTTAGGATGTAGCATGTAACATTCAGCAAGTAGCATGTAGCAAGTGCAACACATACTTGTAACATCTTACTAGCAGACAACAGGAAGAAACATCTTACTAGCATTAATTGACAACATGTCAGAAATATTACACAAAAATCAAGCACAAGTATGTTGACAACATCTCTTTTCAATCTCATGCCCATCAATTGAAATCAAAGGTTGCAACATTTTTTTGTGAACAAAAGGATCTAGGATTTGCAATTGAAATTCATACCAGATCAATTTCATCCCGGCCATGTCGTGTTGCATCTTGGAAGACCACACAAGGGTTTTCACTACAAGAAATATGTCAACTAGTGACCTTCTGTCAGTGACCCTGGAAGAATTGGTCATAGATCTATGACCATTTGAGACCAATTGGTCAAAAGCTGTTCGGGGGGCTCCAAACCCTAAACCATTGCGACCATTTTGGTTAGAAAGGCCGTAATTTCCTTACACGAAATGGTCATAAAGCAAACAGTGCCGGTCCGCTGCCTTATTTCTAGTTGTTAACGACCAATATAGATGGTCATAGCCATGTAGATTGTGGTGGGTTGTGATGACTAGGCGACATCTCATCAGTTTTGCCTATGTGTCATGTCCATGTGTCAATTTTTGCCCTAGCTTGTGAAGCAAGCTGTATTTCTGTTATTCCAAAAATTCCCAAAAAATTCTCATAAATTGTTTGGATCATATATTCATCAAATATGTCAAAAACCTTCCATGCCTAGTTAAAAAATAACTCAACAATATTCATTTTCCTATTTTCTTCAAAGCAGCACTTTGTGAAGGAAGTACCATTTTGGCATGTCCAAATGGTATCCATTTTCTACAGTGCTTTCCTCTACCCAAATAACCATCCTCCACCAAATGCCAGCTCAATCCATTCATTATTTTGAGCCCAGCTTCAACATTCGTATTTATGTCTAGTATGGTACTTTGCAAAGCAAGTACCACCTAGGCTCCTCCTTTTGAGCTGAAAATTTGTGAAGACAACCTTCTTAGTAACTGATCATCCTCAGCCAAAACTCACGCCCATTAGCCATGTCCATTTCCCGTACCGCTAATCAAACACTTGGTTGGTTATTCATGTTTGAGCATCGATCGGTCTCCTCGTGAGAATCTTATGTTGTGATTTTCTTCCTAACACCTACCTAGGGAGTTCCCAACCCACTAGACATGCCTAGGCCGCCCAGAACACATGGCAACGCCACGGTCACGCGGTGACCATGCGGCGGGCATGCGAGTTTACGTGCTCTAGAGTTGGGGCCCTCGCCCACCGTCCAAACCTTGACGTATCGCCACCAAACCATGTATTTATGATTAAATAGGTACTTATGTAACTAGAAATGATTTTTGGAAAAAATAAATGGCAAACTATGAGGCAGCTGCAGTTCAAATTTGACCCGCTTCCTGCTGAATCGGTGGGAATTTGTCTTTTTCACCAGAGGTGGATCAAAACTTTTGACACCCAACCATTTTGTCAATTGTGCATGAAATATGGCCTAGTATTTTATAAAATTGATTTGCTCCAATTTTGCAACAAATATATGGTAGGTCCTTCACAAAAAAACTCATTTCAGGCACTCGGAAAATGGAAAATGAATTTTCCGTGCAAAGAAAATGAAAACTTCCTTAGGCAACATTGTTTGCCATTCCAAGATGCACCCTTGTGCACAATATGAGATTATTTGAACAAACTATGCCATGAATGTGGCCATAAGATTCATCATTTGGCTTGAAAGCCATGAATCTTCATGCATGATAGCTCATTTTTGAGAACACTTTTCTAAAATAATTTCCGTATTACAAGTTTATTATTTTACCTGGAAACTTGGTCACATATAATGACACAATCCAAACGTTTTCCAATTTTTTGATTTTTTTTAAAATTTTTATGCCCGTTTCAAAATGCGATCAAAACGACGGGCTTGACCGTTCCTAGCTAGTGGTTGAACCTTGGAAAACTTTTGGTGTTTCTATGATAAAATAGATACTTATGTACCTCTAAATGATTTTTGGAAAAAATAAATAGCAAACTATGAGGCAGCTGCAGTTCAAATTTGACCTGCTTCCTACTAAATCGGGGGGAATTTGTCTTTTTCACCAGAGGTGGATCAAAACTTTTGACACCCAACCATTTTTTCAATTGTGCATTAAATATGGCCTAGTATTTTATAAAATTGATTTGGTCCAATTTTGCAACAAATATATGGTAGGTCCTTCACAAAAAAAACTCATTTCGGGCACTCAGAAAATGGAAAATGAATTTTCCATGCAAAGAAAATAAAAACTTCCTTAGGCAACATTGTTTTCCATTCCAAGATGCACCCTTGTGCTCAATATGATATTATTTGAACAAACTATGCCATGAATGGGGCCATAAGATTGATCATTTGGCTTGAAAGCCGTGAATCTTCATGCATGATAGCTCATTTTTCAAAACACTTTATTAAAATAATTTCCATATTAGAAGTTTATTATTTTTCCTGCAAACTTGGTCACATATAATGACACAATCCGAAGGTTTTCCAATTTTTTGATTTTGTTTTATTTTTTTATGCCCATTTCAAAATGCAGTCAACACGACGGGCTTGAACGTTCCTTGCTAGTGGTTGAATTTTGGAAAACTTTTGGTGTTTCTATGATAAAATAGATACTTATGTACCTATAAATGATTTTTGGAAAAAATAAATAGCAAACTATGAGGCACCTGCAGTTCAAATTTGACCCGCTTCCTACTAAATCGGCTGGAATTTTTCTTTTTCACCAGAGGTGGATCAAAACTTTTTACACCCAACCATTTTGTCAATTGTGCATTAAACATGGCCTAGTATTTTATAAAATTGATTTGATCCATTTTTGCAACAATTATTTGGTAGTTCCTTGACAAAAAAATCTCATTTCGGGCACTCGAAAAATGGAAAATGAATTTTCCATGCAAAGAAAATGAAAACTCCCTTAGGCAACATTGTTTGGAATTCCAAGATGCACCATTGTGCACAATATGAGATCATTTGAACAAACTATGCCCTGAATGTGGCCATAAGATTGATCATTTGGCTTGAAAGCCATGAATCTTCACGCATGATAGCTCATTTCTGAGAACACTTTTTAAAAATAATTGCCGATTTACAAGTTTATTATTTTTCCTGGTAACTTGGTCACATATGATGACACAATGCGAAGGTTTTCCAATTTTTGACTTTTTCTATTTTTTTATGCCCGTTTCAAAATGCGGTCAAAATGGCGGGAATGACCGTTCCTAGCTTGTGGTTGAATCTTGGATTTTTTTTTTTGATGTTTCTCTGATTAAATAGATAGTTATGTACCTAGAAATGATTTTTGGAAAAAATAAAGAGCAAACTACAAGGCAACTACAGTTCAAATTTGACCCGCTTCCTACTGAATCGGCGAAAATTTGTCTTTTTCATCAGAGGTGGATCAAGGCTTTTGACACCCAACCATTGTGTTAATTGTGCATTAATCATGGCCTAGTATTTTAGAAAAATGATTTTGTCCAATTTTGCAACAAATATATGGTATATTCTTCACAAAAAAACTCATTTTGGGCACTCGAAAAATGGAAAATGGCTCTTTTGTGCAATGAAAGTGAAAAAACCCCAAATCAACATTGTTTGTCATCCCAAGATACACACATGTGCACACTATTTGTTCATTTTAGCAAACTGTAAGTGGTTAATATGTTGAATGTTTACCCTGAATTAGAGGGTGAAATTATAAGAGAAACAAAAGAAAAAAACTATCTAAGCTTAATTCTGATTGGTGGAATCACTTGTGGCTTGGATCGATGACCTGGCATCCATCCGTCCATCTGTCCATCCATCCATCCCATCCCACGGAAGCAAACCCCCCCTCTCTCGCGAACCCCACCCAACCCCCTCTCTCTCGCGAATCCCACCCATGGCAGCAAGCCCTCCTCTCTCTCGTGCTAACCCTAGCGCTGCACTCCTCCCTTGCCGCCGCCACCTCCGGCGCCCGATCTTGGCAACCTCTGGCGGGAATCCTCCTCTCACCCCCACCGCCCTCGTAAGCAACCCACGCGCCCCTCTCCTCCCATTCATGATTCGTTCTGACCGACCTCGCCTCGTGGATCAGATCTGACCGACCTCGTGATGGATGTTTCTCTGCAGGTGGTCAGGGTCTCCGCCGTTGGTGTCGGCGTCGTCTACGGCTCCGTAAAGCTCGAGCAGGCGAGGCGGCCGTAGCGGATTCAGCCTCAGCTCCTCCGCCGCGATGGTCGTGCCGCCGGTGGCCAGAAAGGCGCCGCGGAGGAGGTCGTCCGGCAAGCTCTTCATCCCCGAGGAGGTCGCCAAGCACAGCTCCAAGGATGAGTGCTGGCTAGTCATCAGTGGCAAGGTTTCCCCCTTCTCCATTCCCCCTCTGTTCTGTTCCACGAGATCCGGCCGCTGTTGTTGGTCTCTTCGCCTGTTTTTCCTTTTCCTCGGGATCTCCCACCCCCTGATCCCCTATCCTACTGGCTAGTCCCTACAGGTAGATAGATGGATTCCTCGCCCCCTGATCTCTTCAGCTAGACGGGGAAAGAAAGGTCTGAGGTCGTCGTCGCGCCTCCCAATTCTTATCCAATTGCCGTTCTTCGCTTGCTTGCTTCATCTCTCACAATTATGTTAGATACTCTACTTCTTAGCAATGGGTGGGGGTCTTGTTGCTTGTCTATGTCTGGATCACATATAAGCAGACCCGGCCTGTGCCAGCCTCATGATGCCAACATGTTTGTTGTAAAAACCTTATTAATGCCTCAATTTCATAGTAATCGTTCAAACATTAATATGCTTGCTAGACTAGGTAGTTTATTTGCTTAGACAAGCAGCAATGTGTATTACAAGTTTTGAGCTGAGATTTCTGTGTATCCAGAATATCAAGAACCTGAACAGCAAGGACAAAGTTGAAGGCACCTCTTATTGTAGATTGCAGATCAGTTTCGTATGTTGTCCATATTTGTTCCAAAGTATTTTCTGAGGAGAATTTGTTTTTAGATATCCTCCCTAATGCTCACACACGTAGCAAGAAATTTCCAGTTCTTAGTCTGTGTAATTTCAATATAAGTACTCTTCTGTTCAGTCAAAAACTGTTGCGCGTGCTACTACCAGTAGTGCTTGTGATTTTGTTTTGCTCTACCAACTGTCAATTAATTCCATGGTTACTACTATGTAGGGGATATTACTGTTTTAAGTTTCTATAATACTATGTAGGGGGCGCTGCTGCAACTGTGTGCAATTAGTTTATACTGATCTCATGTAGACTACAAAATCCATAGATTGTTAGTTCGACAAGTACCAGACCAACAACCGACTGTCGACTTCGCGTAGTAGGACCTGTAGGTAACCACGGCACACACACACACACACACACACACACACACTGATGCCGTATTGTTGTTGTATAATGTGCTTTTGCAACTATGTGCAATGAGTTTACGGGGCTCCTTTGACTGCGGAAGCTGAATATCACTCCCTCCGTTCGTAAATAAGTGATGTGGTTTTAGTTCACTTATTTATGATCGGAGGTAATACTTTGTAGAATCATTGTTCAGACTCTTTGTTTATGTGGGGTTCTTATTCATTTGATTTCGCCCTCCTGGTAGGCATCTTTCGTACGTTGAACATCAACGGTGAATTTGAGCGGATGATGGAAGGCCTCAGTTTGGGGCCAAGAAAAGGCGTGGACGAGGCCATTTCTGCAAGGTCTTTCTCGATCAGTTGAAAGATGCCCAAAGATGCTCATTTTTTATACATCATCCTAGATTTCCCAAAGATTCTCATTTTTTATACATCATCCTGGATTGCCCAAAGATGCTCATATATAATCCATATAAAATCATGCTTTCATTCTGATTTGTACATCATCCTAGATGGTCTGCCCAAAGATGCTTGTCGGTGTCAAAACCGGCGGATCTCGGGTAGGGGGTCCCGAACTGTGCGTCTAGGCGGATGGTAACAGGAGACAAGGGACACGATGTTTTACCCAGGTTCGGGCCCTCTTGATGGAGGTAAAACCCTACGTACTGCTTGATTGATATTGATATTGTGGATGTTTACAAGAGTGGATCTACCATGAGATCAAGGAGACTAAACCCTAGAAGCTAGCCTATGGTATGATTGTAATGGTTGTTGTTGTTCTATGGACTAGAGCCATCCGGTTTATATAGACACCGGAGAGGGCTAGGGTTACATAGAGTCGGTTACAATGGTAGGAGATCTACATATCCGTATCGCCAAGCTTGCCTTCCACGCCAAGGAAAGTCCCATCCGGACACGGGACGAAGTCTTCAATCTTGTATCTTCATAGTCTTGGAGTCCGGTCGATGATGATAGTCCGGCTATCCGGACATCCCCTAATCCGGGACTCCCTCAGTAGCCCCCGAACCAGGCTTCAATGACGATTAGTCCAGCATGTGTGTAGTTTTCGGCGTTGCAAGGCGGGTTCTCCTTCAAGTTCTACGTACCTGCCGAACAGTGTCCGGCTTCCTCATCAATGTTGCGCGTCTTGGCTTCCACGCCCAATAACGGCCTTCTTCCACGCGTCGCGCGAATGTGAAAAGCCAGGGTGTCTTTTATGTTTTACCCCCTAGTTGTGCGAATAATCTGCCTATAAGGGAGGCAAGAATCCAGATCCAAATCACCATCTTCCTCCCGCAAATACTCATCGGAGCGCTTTCGACCAAGAATCCATTCCATCATGGACCGTCAACGAGGATCCTCTTCTCGCGCTCCCAGCCCTTTGCCAGGAGATTGGAGGAGATGCTCTGTTCCACACAACGAGCTGGTGAAGCTCCAAGCGGGGGGATATCTCCCTCCGGCCTTCATGGTTTCGGTTCGAGCCGGGCTGGCCACCTACAAAGGTGGGAAGCAAGCGGAGGTTACCCCAAATCCCAACAAAGGGGAGCGGGTATGCTTCATCCCCTATCTGATAAGGGGGCTCGGATTTCCTGTACATCCATTCCTCCGCGGGCTCCTGGAGTTCTACGGACTCCAGCTTCATCACCTCACGCATGCCTCAATCCTGCATATTGCGGGTTACATAGCTCTTTGCGAGCTATTCCTGGGCGTCGAGCCCCACTTCGCGCTGTGGAAGAGGTTGTTCTGCCTTGTACCCCGCTCTCACGAGGGGTCCATATATCAAGTGGGCGTCGCTGAAATATGGCGCATTGCCGGGACCGGATATCCATCTGGAACCCCTAAGAAGGCGTCCGAAGACTGGCCTTCGGAATGGTTTTATATAGAAGATGCTCCGCTGCCGGACCCTGTTCGGATCGGCCTCCCGGAGTTCAGCAATGCTCCTCCGAAGAAATGTCTTAGTTGGCGTCTGCGGAGCCCCCAACTGGAGGAAGACAAGAGCGTCCATTATTTGATGGGCCGAATAAGGTTACTGGCCCATGCCGGGTTGACCATGATTGGAGTCATGGCAACAGGCATTATGCGGGGGGTGCAGCCACTACAATACAGGGGCCACCCCATGTGGGATTTCAACGGGGAGGACGATGCCACCCGTCATGGCCGCAAAGGGCCGGATTCGGTCGAAGATCTGGTGACGATCCTGTCCGGCCTGTATAAGGGGGAGAAGGAGGATTTCCTTCGGACGAACCCGTTAAATGGGTTCTCCATGAATAATCCCCGGCCTTGGGTAAGCGAACACTCTGTGTGCCCGACCCATGCTTTTTGAAACTTAAGTTTCTTATATTGTGTTCTTCTTTCGGCACAGGAGCTGCGCCGGATCGTGGAGGACATGCTAAGTCCAGCTCCGCAACCCGAGGATCCAGAGAGATCCCGGGATCTGGCCTCCGAAGAGGATCCGGACATAATGGTGGAGCTAATCGACGGGGTGTTCCACCAGCTCAGCATGGACAATGCTTTAGTCGCCATCACGGCCGACTATCCCGGACTATATCCGGCTTCTGAGGTGATTGCGACCGAAGCCCTAACACCGTCATTCCTTCCTTGCTTATTTCTGACCACCGTATACAATGGCGCTGTGCAGGAGGCGCCCCTAGGGCGAGAAGCCGAGCCCGCGGTGGCTGGCCAACAAAGGCCAGTCCGGACCAGTAGGCAGAAGAGGAGCGCGGCGCGGATTGAAACGTCGCCGCAAAGGTGTAGCTCACAATTCATTATTTAGAGCAACGTTCCTAGGAAGCGTTTGAGTGCTCATGACTTTTGTAGGGAAAAAAGCGTCCGCCGGACAGCGGGCGTGGAGGTTGCCAATCCAACCTCTACCAGCCAGGCTCTAGCACCTGGTCTGGAGGGGGAGGCAAGCGCAAGGCGCGAGCCGGACGTTCCTCCGATGGAGGATGCCGACAGACTGTCCGCCACCAAGTCTGAGGTGGAGAGTGCCCTGAATCACAGGCGCTGCCGGATAGTATTTCGTGACGTGTGCTTCTCCCCCGAGGCGTTGAATGCTTTTAACGCGGGGGACGCGCACCTTCGTGCCACTCAAGATGGTTTTACCAGAGCCACGGAGCAGTATGTAAAAGACATACGGGTAAGAGAATTTAATAGTTGTATATGCCAGTAGCCCCCGAGACTTAAAGTAGTTATATTAACTGATTTAAGGATCATATGAAACGTAGGATCTTACCGAGAAGAATACCCAACTATCTCAGGAGCTGCAAGAGTGCAAGGCCCAACTTGAGGCCGCTCTCTCTGGCGCAGGAGGAAACACAGGGACCTCTCCTGGTAACACATTATTTTAGAAAGATAAGTAGCGTTTGGCCTTTGCGCAAGTCTAAAAAATGACGTTGCAGGTGCTGCCGGACAAGATCCGGACAGGCAAGAACTTCTGCGCCAGCTAAAGGCCGGCGAGAGGGGGCTGCACAAGGTGCAGCATGAAAGGAACAAGCTCCAGGATGCCCATGCCCATCTTGGAGAAGAGCTGAAAGGCGTTCGGGCCGAGCTGTCGGGCTCCGTTAAGGAGAATCAGCGGCTTCGTCGCGGGATCTATAGTAAGTGCTTGAGCTAACTCCTTTGAAAAGAAGAGTTCGGCGAGGAAGTCAATTTGACAGAATATGTCTGCAGGTATGCTCACAGGTCGCCCTGCGGAGGAGATGCCCGTATCAACGGGTGATCAACTTCCCGACTTGTTGCAACTGGTCGAACGAGTTCGGCAGGCAATGAGCGGTGTCATCCAGGCTTTATGGCCAGCCTTCTCCTTACCCGAGGGTCTTGGGGAGCTTGCGGAGAAGCTTCAGGGAGTGCGGCAGCGCTTCCATTTATGGAAGATTTTGGCCAGCCGCCAAGGTGCCAGGGAGGCCTGGGCCATGGTAAAGACGCGGTACAAGAAGGCGGATCCCAACCACATGGCCGAAGTCGGACCTGTGGGGCCCGATGGGAAGGAGATCCCTGTGAGTTTAGTATACGGCCAAGTAGAGCTGGCCGCTAAATTTTCCCAACAGGACTGTAAATTAGACAACCTGTTAGACGGGATTGAGGAAGAATACAATCAGTCGATTTGACAATGTATTATAAAATGACATATAAAATGCCTTCTAGCCGGATTGTAGATCGTTTGTCTTTGCCGAACTTTTCACTTTGACCTCGGGACCCTAGAGTCCGGAGTGTGTCCGAATACCTTCTCGGTTATGAAACAACCGGGGTATGCATGGAGACCAGGCGTAGGGGTCATTAGTGCTTTATCAGACAAGTGCCCAACTAGTTATGTTATATTACATGGGTAGTAAGAAACATCTTCTAGGGAGAATAGTTCCGTTAAGGGTTCCTTTCCTCTGGGGGTGGCATGCCCTAAAGTGCATGTCCGGACTGCGAAAAAAGCAGAAAAACATCTGGTGGCAGATAAATAAGTGGATAAAAAATCATCTTTTAAATCACCGACCGAATATTCCCTTAAGAATGCTAGCTTTCGGCTTCACCCAGTCTGAGGTACACATCCGGCTGACCCGGCAGTAACAATCGCAGAGGTGCTCCCTTTACCTCCTAGCCGAACAATTGGGAACGTAGGGGTAAGCACAGGAGCCAGGCAACCCAGCTTGGCCAAAACTTAAGTCATATCCATGCATATAATGGTGAATAAAAGGTACATGTGGAGGCTTGACACATGTGCTGGGCATCAAGCCCTTATAATTAAGCTTCTGGTAAAGAAGCCCCTAGGTATAATGAGTGGGGATAGCACATCAATTGCGCGTGAACGTTGCGCAAGTAGGCCCTTTAAGGCTTGGATGAATAGGGTTGAGAAGAAAAAAGATAAACAAAAGGCAGCTGAAGTAAAAAAAATTGGACGGGGGGAAAGGGATGAACTCTTAGTCCGGCGCTAGGCATATAATCTTCAGAGGCGGGCTGCGTTCCATCGGTTCGGCTCGAGTCGGTTATCCGATGCATTTCATAGACGGTACGCTCCGCCGGTCAGGACTTGATCGATGATGAAGGGGCCTTCCCATTTGGGCTTGAGCTTGTCCTTTTTCTGGTCCGGCAGGCGTAGAACTAGTTCGCCAACGTTGTAAGTCTTGGCCCGTACTTCTCTGCTTTGGTATCTTCGAGCCTGCTGCTGATAGAATGCGGAACAAGCCTTGGCGACATCGCGTTCTTCCTCCAATGCGTCCAAGTTGTCCTGCCGATCCAACTCGGCTTCTCTTTCTTCGTACATGCGCACTCGAGGTGAGTCATGAATTATATCGCAGGGCAAAACTGCTTCTGTTCTGTATACCATAAAAAATGGTGTCAGTCCGGTAGTACGGTTAGGCGTTGTCCGCAGCCCCTAGAGTACGGAGTCGAGCTCCTCTACCCAGTGCGTGTCAGATTTCGTAAGGGACCGCACTAGTCTGGGTTTGATGCTGCTCATTATTAGACCATTTGCTCGTTCCACTTGACCGTTGGTTTGAGGATGATAGACTGAAGCGTAATCGAGCTTGATGCCCATATTTTTGCACCATGATTTAACCTCATCGGCCGTGAAGTTCGTGCCATTATCGGTGATGATGCTGTGGGGGACACCATAATGGTGTACTACCCCGGATATAAAGTCTATCACTGGTCCGGACTCTGCCGTTTTAACTGGCTTGGCCTCTATCCATTTGGTGAATTTATCCACCATGACCAATAGGTACCTTTGCTTGTGGGTTCCCCCTTTAAGTGGTCCAACCACGTCAAGCCCCCAGACCGCGAACGGCCAGGTAATGGGTATAGTTTTAAGGGCGGTGGGTGGCATATGGCTCTGATTAGCAAAGAGCTGACAACCAACGCATCTTTGGACTAAGTCCTGAGCATCTGCTCGGGCCGTCGGCCAATAAAATCCTGTACGGAATGCCTTTCCTACAAGGGCCCGAGCTGCGGCATGGTGTCCGCCTAGTCCGGCGTGAATTTCAGCCAGGAGGTTTCGCCCTTCCTCTTCGGAGATACACCTTTGAAGGACTCCGGTTGTTCTTTTCTTATAAAGTTCTCCCTCATAGACCTTGTAGGCCTTAGATCGCTGGACAATGCAGCGGGCCTCATTTTGGTCTTCGGGAAGCTCCTGCCTAAGCAAGCAGGCGAGGAATGGTTCTGTCCACGGGGCAATTACTGCCATTATGTTGTGGGCTGAAGGTGTTATGTCATCGGCTGAATCGCCGGTTGGTGCGGCTTGTTCCGGTTTGTTATTTCCGGACTCCTCTTCCCATAGTACGGATGGCTTGAAGAGCCGTTCCAGGAAGATATTAGGAGGGACAGCGTCGCGTTTTGCGCCAATGCGTGCCAGTACGTCAGCTGCTTGGTTATTATCCCGGGCTACGTGATGGAATTCAAGTCCTTCAAAACGGGCTGACATTTTTAGGACAGCGTTGCGATATGCTGCCATTTTTGGATCTTTGGCGTCAAAGTCTTAGTTTATTTTGGATATTGCGAGGTTTGAATCCCCGCGCACCTCTAGGCGTTGAATGCCCATGGAGATTGCCATCCGGAGACCATGTAAAAGGGCCTCGTATTCGGTTGCGTTGTTGGAGTCCGTGTACATTATCTGAAGTACATATTGGACTGTGTCCCCGGTAGGGGACGTCAATACGACGCCAGCCCCCAATCCGGCTAACATTTTAGAGCCGTCGAAGTGCATAATCCAATTGGAGTATGCGTCGTACTCTTTAGGGAGTTCGGCTTCGGTCCATTCAGCGACAAAGTCAGCCAAAACTTGTGACTTTATAGCTCGACGAGGTTTGTAAGTTATATCAAATGGTAAGAGCTCAATGGCCCATTTTGCAATCCTGCCCGTCGCGTCGTGGTTGTTTATAATGTCATTAAGTGGTACTTCAGAGGCCACTGTTATTGAACACTCTTGAAAGTAGTGTCGGAGCTTCCGGGATGCCATGAACACCGTGTATGCTATCTTCTGATAGTGCGGGTAACGGGATTTGCAGGGGGTTAACACAGTGGATACGTAGTATACTAGTTTTTGAAGAGGGAATTTATGCCCTTCTGTCTCTCGTTCAACGACGAGTACCGCGCTTACAACTTGATGCGTTGCTGCGATGTATAACAACATTGGTTCGCCCAGGTTGGGCGCAGCCAGGACCGGATTTGTTGCCAATATGGCCTTTATTTCTTCGAGTCCAGCGGTGGCAGCATCCGTCCACTCGAAGTGTTCGGTGCGCCTAAGGAGGCGATAGAGGGGCAATGCCTTTTCTCCTAGGCGGGAGATAAAGCGGCTTAGAGCCGCCACGCATCCAGTCAATTTTTGTATTTGCTTGAGGTCTTTTGGGATATCTAGCTGTGATAGAGCTCGGATCTTGGCTGGGTTTGCTTCAATTCCTCTACCGGATATGATGAAGCCCAGCAGCTTTCCAGCTGGTACGCCGAAAACGTATTTTTCCAGATTCAGCTTGATGTCATATGCTCTGAGGTTGTTGAATGTGAGCCTCAAGTCGTCTACTAGAGTTTCGACGTGTTTAGTTTTGACGACTACGTCGTCTACGTATGCCTCTACTGTTTTGCCGATATGGGTAGCCAGACATGTCAGAATCATGCGTTGATATGTTGCGCCGGCGTTTTTAAGTCCGAAGGACATCGTGTTGAAGCAGAATGGCCCATATGGAGTAATGAATGCCGTTGCGGCTTGATCTGCTTCTGCCATCTTGATTTGATGATAGCCGGAGTATGCGTCCAGGAAGCACAATGAATCGTGCCCTGTAGTGGCATCGATGATTTGGTCGATGCGGGGGAGGGGGAAGTGATCCTTTGGGCAGGCTTTATTTAGGTCTTTGAAATCGACGCATAGGCGCCAGGATTTGTCCTTCTTTGGTACCATTACCAGGTTTGCTAGCCAATCCAGATGTTTGATGTCTCTGATGAATCCGGCTTCCAATAGTTTGGCTAGCTCTTCTCCCATTGCCTGTCTTTTGGGTTCGAAAAATCGTCGAAGAGCCTGTTTGACTGGCTTGAATCCTTTTAGGATGTTTAGGCTGTGTTCTGCCATCTGTGTGGGATTTCGGGCATATCCGAGGGGTGCCAGGCAAAAATGTCCCAATTTTCCCGAAGGAATTCTCGCAGTGCGGCGTCTACATCAGGGTTCAATTGTGCCCCGATGGAGGCCGTCTTTGTCGGGTCCGTTGGGTGGACCTGGAATTTTACTATTTCATCTGCTGGTTTAAAGGAGGTGGACTTGGATCTCTTATCGAGTATCACATCGTCCCTATTCACCGTAGAGCGCAGCGTGGTGAGTTCCTCTGCCGCTAGGGCTTCGGATAGTGCCTCTAAGGCTAATGCGGCTGTCTTGTTTTCGGCATGGAGTGCTATGTCCGGATCACTAACGAGAGTGATTATTCCGCCGGGCCCAGGCATTTTGAGCTTCATGTACCCGTAATGGGGTACGGCTTGAAAAATTGTGAATGCCTCTCGTCCTAATATAGCGTGATATCCGCTGTTGAACGGGGCCACTTGGAACGTGACTTCTTCGGATCTGTAATTGTCCGGCGAGCCGAATAACACATCGAGTGTGATTTTTCCTATGCAGCGCGCCTCCCGGCTAGGGATTATTCCTCTAAAGGTTGTGCTGCTTCGCTCAATGCGGCTCCAGTCTATTTCCATTTTTTGAAGGGTTTCCTCGTAGATGAGGTTTAATCCGCTGCCGGCATCCATGAGGACTTTTGTAAGTCGAAAGCCGTCCACTATTGGACTAAGTACCAGTGCGGCTGGAGCTCGAGCTGTTCGGAATTTAGGTTCGTCGCTGGCATTGAAGGTGTTGGCTGTGTCGCTCCATGGATTGGTTGTTGCTACTTGGTAGACTTCGGCGAGGCTGCGGATTGTTCGTTTCCGCATATTATTTGATGCGAAAGTCTCAAAGACTGTTGATACCGTACCGATGTTGTTGGAGTGGTTTTCCGGGGCTAGAAGCTCCTCTCCACTTTTGGCCACCTGTCGTAATATCCAACATGCTCGAAGTCTATGTGTTGGGACGGCGCCTTCTGTACTGTGAATTTTACAGGGTCCGCTAAGCCATCCCTCCAGTACGGTTCCGTGCCCTTTATGGGGGTTTTGCTTTTTGGTTTTTGTATCTGGTGCCTGAGTGTAATGCACCCTTTTGTTGCGGACTAGGGTTGTATTCGGGGCCGGATTGTCCCAAAACTTATTTTTGGTTGTCCGGAAACTCTCCATCGCACAGTACTTTCGTACTATGGAGACCAGGTCGCCGAAGCGTGTAATTCCACGACGGCTAACGGCGTTCAAGATTCCCTTGTCCGTGCAATTATTGCAAAAAATTGAGATTGTGTTTTCCTCTCGGCAGTCCTTTATCCTGTCCATAACCAGGAGGAATCTGGCCCAGTAGTGATGTACTATCTCAGCGGGCTCTTGCCGGATTAGAGATAGATCGCATATGTCTGGGCGGGTGGGTGGAATTAAGTCCGGAACCCTACCCATCTCAAGGCTCGAAGGCCGAGAAGTTTCCAGATTTGGAAGCTTGGATTGCTGGACGTTGTCCAACGAGTCTGGTCCGATGCCTGACTTAAAGTTCAGTGCTTGATCGAAGTCCGTCCCTCCGCGGGAATCCGGCATGGGGCGTTCGGGAGCCCGGACATGACTAGTTTTCAATACAGGAGAAGAGTCGCCGCATTGTTCCTCTACCACTGCAACGTGGTGGGTAACCTGGGAGAGTTAATCTCTCTCAGATCGGTTTTAAGCCCAATCTGATTGTAGTCTGTAGCGACTCCCAGGGCGGCGATGCGATCCAAGAGCTCGTTTACGGACGAGAGCTCTATTGGATCCAGCCGCTCGGCGAATTCCGAGCTGATGTGAAGATTGCTTTTGACGACTTGAGAGGTCATTGTCGAAGCGGTGGTCGGACAGGCGGTCATAAGAAAACCACCTAGCCGGATAGTTTGGCCGGCGGCTAAGGCTCCTTTGGAGAAAATACAGTCCTTGAAGACGGGAGGAGGCATCCTTCCTATCGGTGACGGCACAGAGGAACTCTCAATGAAAGCACCAATGTCGGTGTCAAAACCGGCGGATCTCGGGTAGGGGTCCCGAACTGTGCGTCTAGGCGGATGGTAATAGGAGACAAGGGACACGATGTTTTACCCAGGTTCGGGCCCTCTTGATGGAGGTAAAACCCTACGTCCTGCTTGATTGATATTGATATTGTGGATGTTTACAAGAGTGGATCTACCATGAGATGAAGGAGGCTAAACCCTAGAAGCTAGCCATGGTATGATTGTAATGGTTGTTGTTGTTCTACGGACAAGAGCCATCTGGTTTATATAGACACCGGACAGGGCTAGGGTTACATAGAGTCGGTTACAATGGTAGGAGATCTACATATCCGTATCGCCAAGCTTGCCTTCCACGCCAAGGAAAGTCCCATCCGGACACGGGACGAAGTCTTCAATCTTGTATCTTCATAGTCCTGGAGTCCGGTCGATGATGATAGTCCGGCTATCCAGACACCCCCTAATTCGGGACTCCCTCAATGCTCATAGCTTTTCTGTTAGCCTGTGTTGCAGCTCATTTTTTTATTTAAAGAAAAACCATGTGGCATAGCGGTTCTACTGTAAAAGGTTCTAGCATGTTTTCATTTGCAAGTAAAACTCAACCTTCTTTTAGTTGAGTGAATATCTTTCAGATATGGAAACTTTTACAGTACATTTCTTTCCTTCTAAATGTGAATTCATGTACATCATCATGCATTTCACATTTGTTGTAGCACTATGTAATGGTGTACTTCTTTTAGAAATTCTGCTCCTTACTTCTATAAATTCTATATATGGTTTCTCATCACCTAGTGTATATATAGCACCTTTTGGGCAACAAATTATTCAGCATTCTGTGTTAAAGCTTTCAAACTTGAAAGCACATATTTGTTTGGGCATGTGATATATGTACCATTTTAGAAGTAGTCCACATATTTCTGTCATTTCCTTAAACATAGTGAAACTAGTCTGAGTCCTGGCCCAATCGTACCTCCACCCGTAATAGCAAGGGCCACATGTCATGCCAACTATTAGCAAGGGCCACCCCTAATAGTTCGATAGCTGGCGGCCCGGGGCGTGGTGACCTCATAGGCTTTCTAACAAAGAGGTGTTGTGTAAATTGGTGTTTGTTTTGAGTTTTAGGCTGTTAAAGGTTCTTTTCTATGCAAAGA
This sequence comes from Triticum aestivum, assembly GCF_018294505.1. Taxonomy (NCBI): domain Eukaryota; kingdom Viridiplantae; phylum Streptophyta; class Magnoliopsida; order Poales; family Poaceae; genus Triticum; species Triticum aestivum. The sequence continues at coordinate 32,134,530 of NC_057813.1, read as the reverse complement.
GGTGTTGTGCATGGTGATTGCCTTCAATTTACTTTCCGCCTGTAGAGTTACTGTGTTAAATCTTGAATAAAGCATCTGGGTAGTTGCATCTCTTGGGTCAAGTGTTTCTCATATGCTTGTATGTATCTTGGCTCAGTAAATTGATATAATCCATACTTAGCTATGAAGGGACTTTCATGAATCATAGCACTGGTGTGTAGCTGCCATGCATGTCTGGATTATTGGTTTAGTGTACTGTAGATATGTGATCCTTTTATCTAACTAGCTTGTATGTGCTTGTTCTTGAACTGCAGCCCGCGGAGGTTATGCTGGAAACAAGTTCAGGATGTCTCTCGGTCTGCCTGTGGCAGCCACTGTGAACTGAGATAACACTGCTGCTGCATCTGGCGGAGCTGCCGCTGCCGCCCCAAAGGGCAACCTTCATCACATACAACCCCATAACAGGGCCTCAAGGTTCTGTGCCCCGTCGAAGCTCTTTAGTTGTGAACATTTATTCAGTAATCAACCAAGCAGCAGCAGTAGAAAAAAGGGTCAACATTTCTTTAGAGTTTTACTGTCGATGATCGATTGGTTTGCTTTAGTTGTCATTAGATTCAGAGTTCCAATCCTATGTTGTGCTTGCAGGTCGACGCCGACGGTGGTGCTTGTGGTGCCAAGCAAGACTAACTGTATGTGAGATGTAAGTGAGATGGATGCATTTTTCCTGTAATTTGGTTGTGATAGGCAAGACTTACTGTATGTGAGGCTTGTGAGCTCGCTTTAGTGTTCTTTCCTGTAATACTGTAAGTGAGATGGATGCATTTTTTGGTGCCTGTAGTGTTCTTTCCTGTACTCATGTAGTACCTGGAGTAGTTATGTTCTTTCCAGCATGATCAACATCTTACTCATGTAGTTGTCTTGCCCATAGTACTCCTGTAGGAGTAGCTGTATGCTCCTATAGTTTTTCCTGCCTGTAGTGCCGAGATGGAGTAGTTTGTCCTGCCTGTGTGATGTTCTTTCCAGCATCTTAGTTGTGTACTCTAATTACTGGAGTATTCTGTAGATTTTTTCAATTAAAACTACTCCAGAGATGTTCTTTCCAGCATCGACATAATTCATTTTCTTTTGTTAATAGTTACTGCTAATGGTGCTGACTTTTCATGTATGCTCTCACAATCTAAACTAATTTATAGTTTTACTAAAACTATAGTTTTTGAGTTTTACTTTGTGTTCTTATAGTTTTACTGAAACTGTAGTTTGGTCCATCTGTACACCATCTTTGGGGTCCAGGCGTACGCCTCCATGCTTGCCGGCGGCGCCCCTTCCTTCAACCTCGTCTTCCCCTGCAGTGAGCCGGACATTTGGAGGATCATGTGGATGTGGTGCATCTGGATGTTTAGTAAGTAAGAAATGTGTTTTCCAGCAAATTAGTTCTTTGTTGAGGATGATTTTTGGTGCTTATCTCTTGATGAAGTGAATATGTGGTGCTTACTGCCGTTCAATTGCTAAGAATTTTGTTGCTACTGTTAGGAGCAAAGTCCTGTAAGAACTAGTATGTCTTAGGCCTAGGATCTGTTCTTGGTAGGCTTTGCAAATAGGAACATGTTGTATCTCGTATATCTTTTTTGTGTGTGAAGGATATATCTTGTATGTCTTAGGCCTAGGATCTGTTCACTACAAATTTATAAATGATCATCAACCAGCAGAATGAGGATAGACAAGCAGCCTCAAGCTGATGTTGCAACAACTTGAAATGACATGTCTAAATTATTGAGAATATGTTCTTTGATTCAGTGCTGATGCACAAAAACCTTCTCTGCAATATATTAACTCGTCATATTCTACTTCTGTAGCTATACCTTCTCTACGAGCCCGTGACTGCTCAAACAGTATATTTGACAATTCAATTTCAGATTGCATGTGGATCATAAACTTATACAGTATAAGCTTAGTTATTTGCATCTGTAAAATATGTTGACAAAGTGTTAAGTTGGATTACCGCCTCATGTTGATGGCCTTGTTTCTAAACATTTAATAATGTTTGTTTTTGGTGATCTAATGTCGTTCAGGTTGTTGCTGCTGTGATGGAAGATCAGAAGAGGCATGGAGATGCGCACTACAACTTTAGTTGATGTTGCACCATGTTTTGGTGCTTTTGTATATGTTTTTTTGCTTGTAAGCACACTTGTATGTGAATGTGTATATGTTTTTGCTTGTTTTAGTTGATTTTGGACGTGCAGACTTGTATGTGCTGTTGTGTGTATTTGGATGAATGATTTCTGAATTTGATCACTTAATTGAGAGAATTATTGAGTGTTTGTTATTCAAATGTGTAAACTGGAAATTAGTGAATAAAAAGACCAAATGTTTTATTGGACCAAATAGTATATGGGATCTAAAAAGGCTACAGCCCAAATAATAGTGGACTGGAACATTGTGCATTTCTAGAAAGCCTGAACAAAAAGGCCTAATGAAATGGTTTGCAAAAGGGCCATGGCCCAGAAAATTGAAAGTCCGAATTGTAGGGCGTGGCCCATGAAGCCGACCAGAATTAACGAGGAAAAAATATACTAAATGGGCTAGGCCCATGTAGAAAATCGAATTGGACCGGGCTGATTCTTGTGCCACATAAGATTGCCACGTCGGATGCCTACACGGCCTGGTGAGGCTGCTAGTGACCAAAATGAAATAGTAGGCATATTTTGGTCATAAACGTCTACGACCTTTTCACAGAGAAGGTCGTGAATGTCAGTTTACGACGACTAGCTTTTGACCTTCTGTTTTTGGTCACAAAAAGGTCGCAAATGAAAAACAATGACCTTTCAGTGACCAATAGTCAAGGTCACAAGTTGACATATTTCTTGTAGTGTGTTAGTACCATTGCAGCACCGGTCCACTACCACCAGGGTCTTGCCGCCTCAGGGGACTTTGGCCATGAATGGCAGCGGAGCTTGAGCCCAAATCCATGGCGGCAAGGAGGTCATTACGGATGTAAGACATGGTTGAAGCAAGTCCAAGGCAGCTTGATAGATGGGTGAACCCCTCCTCGAGGTGATTCAGTTGCGTGGAACAAAAAACTGGCTGATCCGGCCGCGTCGCCGCCGCGGGTCGGGGACGGGCAAACATCGTTGTGGCAGGTCGTAGTACGGTTGCCACAAACATGTTTGTTTTGACGCAATAGTTCGTTAGGTACAGACTCGCGCGCAGATCTGACGGTTCATGCTAACCGCATCAGACTGCTGGGGCTCGACCAGCCCAACAGTTGGGCCGGTGCGCCGGCGGAGATCACTGCCCTTTCTTCTTGTACTAATTTTTATTTTACCTTTGTCACCAACACTGAAACACCGCACAATCTATTCGATCGGCATTACCTTTGTGATCAACACTCGCAGGGGTAGTCCTCTGGAGATGG
>NC_057813.1:32083052-32130712 GCF_018294505.1 Triticum aestivum | reverse complement strand
TCATCGGTGGTTCGCTCTTCGGCGCCCTTCCCGTCGCCGCTTGGCTCCCGATTTTGGGCTCTCGCTTCCGATGAGGATTGCTCATCGGACGAGGAGCCTTCCTGCTTGCCCTCGTCGGTTCGTCCTGTGCGGGTCCCTTCCTCCTCCGCTCTGTCCCGCCCCCGCAAGTTTGCTCCTAGGGGCTGGGGTCGGCCGATGCCGTCACCGTTGTCGGTTGCTGGCTGGGTCCGGATCTCTCGGCGTCAGCACAAATCTGGTAAGTATTCCTGCCCTTCGCCCGGATCTGGGATCCTGGGTGCCGCTCCGGGTGTGGTATGCCCCTCCTCCCCGTCCTCTGCTTCTGGTCCGGCTTCCCCGTCTCCGGCGGCTGCGACACCGAGGCGTGTCGCATCGCTGGCGCTGCTTGCCCTAGATCTGGTTGCCTCCCTGTTGACCACTAGGTCACGGGTCGAACCATCTGTTGGGCCTCCCGCTCTTGCTCTGGCTTGCCAGCACACTCCCCCTTCTCTATCATCAGTTGATGAATTCCCCCTCTCCTGTCTATGGGCCCGGTGCGACTTTGCTCTGCTTCTGGATTACCCCCTCCTCCCCCGGCCCGCGTGGCCCATCTGGCCCAGGTGGGCACGGCTAGGTCTAGGTATTTATGGATCCCCCGCGGCTCCGTTCCCCCTGCTAGGGTTTCTGGCTTCCACCGCTGATTTGTGTCGACACCGTTTCCCCATTCGTCGTCTTGTCAGATCCACTACTCCTCCTCCCCTTCTCCTCTCCTTTGTTGCGGTGCTCCCCATGGATAAGTCACGGGGCTCGTCTTGCGAGGTGGTCTCGGGCAGCAAGCGCCGGTGGCCGGACTCTCCGGGCTCGGACATGGATTTGGAGCTCGAGGCTTTCCTTCGCTCCAAGCTGGAGGCGGAGCAGGCAGCTCGTGAGCAGGTGGCTCGCGACCGTGTTGTGTGGGTCACGGGTCCGGAGTGTCTCCAGCGCTCGGAGCAGGAGCGAGCTCCTGAATCTGGTCCACAAGGGTCTGGATCTGGGGCTTCTCTTTCTCCGGCTTTGGATCCTTGGGAAGCGGTGGCGGCAGCTGGTGGGGGGATCTCATCCTCGTCGGGCTCCCTGCCTGTCCTTGGCATGGGGCGTGGCGCTCCTGCCCCGGCACGGCAACCACCCCCCCCCCCCGCCCGGCGGGCGCTGGCGCTGGGCCTCGCCCTCCGCATCGGTCTTTTGCTGGTCCGGTTTGGCGGCTTGGCGGCCCTCTCCCTGGCGCTTCCTCATTGGGCGTGGGGGATGGGCTCCTGCCTCCTCCTCCCTCCCTCCCGTAGCATCGCCCCTTTTCTTCCACCCCGAGTAACCCGTCTGCGCTCACTTGCTTCGCCTGTCATAGGCCTGGGCACTTCCAATCCAGATGCACTAATCCCCCGTTCTTCTTAACCTGTCGCTCGAATGGGCACCTCACTGTCAACTGTATGAACCGCCAGAAACCTCCTTCTTTCCTCCAGTTTGGCATGGGTTTTCCTGGTTGCGCCTTCTTTGCTATGGATAGCGATCTGCCTGTCCTGGCGGCGCCCCCTTCCCTCGCAAATGCTGCCATAGTGTCGGTGAAAGATCAAAAGATATCGTCTCAAACTCTGCTTGAAGGGATCCGGATCTGGTATGTTGAAGGTTGGCATTGGCAAGTTAATCAGCTGTCGGAGTATGAATTCTCTGTTGTGTTCCCCTCCAAGGACTGCCTCCGTATGATTGCCTCTTGCACTACCTTCACCCATCCCCTCAATCAACTGGTGGTTTCTGTGAAGCCTGCTACTTGTAGTGGAAAAGCTGTTGGTCCTCTCTCTCAGGTATGGGTGTTGGTGGATGATGTGCCAGCGGGGCTCCGATCTTCTTCTTTCCTGATGGAATTTGGTGTCCTGATTGGGAAGCCTGTGGAAGTGGATGTGGAGTCGTTAGAAAGGGTTGGTCCAGCTCGTATCAAAATCTGGTGTGTTGACCCACTCTACGTTCATGGATCTATTGACGTTTTTCCTTCGCCCAATGGTGTCAGGCTTCGTGCTCGGGTGGAATGGGCGGATGCTTTCCACCCCCACCCCCTCCTCCTCCCCCATCCAACCCATCGGACAAACATGACAAGGAGGGGGATAGCTCTATGGGTGGTCAAAACCCTAGTGATGGCTCTAACTTGCGGTTCACTCAATCCGAGTGGGATGGGCTGGCTGTTTCGAAGCGGGAGCTGCTCCATTCCCAGGCACCTGCTGACATGGCCCCCCACGAGTCGGTGGCGGTCCCAGCTGCTGCCCCTGTGATGCCTGCTGCTAATGAAGTGTTGCTCAAGAAACAGCCTGTTACGGACACCCCCATCTCTGGGGCCTGCTCCAACCTTCCGGGCTGTCCTATCTCCCCCACTCGCTCGGGAATTGAGGATCTGCCCATCTCCCCTGGTCGTGATGATGTGGGTTCTCAGTCTAAGAGGAAGAAGAAGTATTTAGTCCGCAAATTCTCGGCGAAGAGCAGGAACTCCTTGGGCTTGAAGCAGTCGATGACTGGGGTCTACCGCCATCTCGATAAGGATCTGGGCTCGATGTCGCGTTCGGGCCCTGTTCCGGCTTCTCCTATGGCTCGGTCTCCTTCGATTCGGTCGCCCACTTCCATGGCTCGCAAGGGCAGGCGGGTTGGTGATGCGGGCGGTTCTATCTTGGAGCAGGCGGAGCGGCGGCCTGCTGTTAAGGATCTTCCCCCTTCAGGTAATCATCTTGGTCCTTTCCCTTCTTCTTCCCTGACTCGGCTTGTTCTACCTTCCCTTTCTGATGATCTCTTGTTAAATATTATGAATGATGTGGGTGTGTCAGTAGATCCTGAGGTAGGCTCCCCTGTTTCTCTCCTTTCTACTATTCGGGCTAATGAGATGGCTCAGACGGCCATTGCTAAAGCCAAAGAGGCTGTTGCCTTTGCGGCTGCAGTTTCGGTAGGAGTCCGGGCTCAGGGTGCGGGTGTGGAGGTTGGGAGTGGCCAACCCCAGCCTAGCACTTCCAGAAGGGGCCCTGCTAAAAGATCTAAACCCTGCGCGGCTCCTAGCAGGTCGAGTCTCCGCATTAAAAACCTTTATTATAAATGAAAGCGCTGTTTTGGAACATTAGGGGTTTCGGTGCTAGGGGCGCCGTGACAAAATTGAAGACTTGGTTCGTGGGAACCATATCGATTTGGTTGGGCGGGTTGAAACCTTTAAAGAATCCTTTTCCCCCAATGAACTCTCTACTATCGCGGGTGTGGATAGATTTGATTGGCATGTGTTACCTGCTTCGGTCCATTCGGGGGGGATCCTGATTGGCTCAAAAAAAGATATCTTCGATTTCGTGGCCTTTGATCATGGTGTTTTTTGGGCTAGTACGGTAGTTTGTCACAAAGCCCTTAATATTTTGTGGGAAGTCATTGTGGTTTATGGTCCAGCTGATCACTCGCTTTCTTCCTTATTCTTGGATGAGCTTTCTGCTAAGATTGAGGCGTGTAATTTACCGATAGTTATCGGCGGGGACTTCAACCTCCATCGTTTTCCTTCTGATAAAAGTAATGACAACTTCTCCTGGCCTCTGGCTAATGCATTCAATGACTTTATTAGTACCAATGCTGTCCACGAGCTTCCTAGGGTTGGAGCCCGTTTCACTTGGTCTAACCATCAGGCCAACCCGATTAGACTAGTGCTTGATAGAGTTTTTATGTGCTCTAGTTGGGACTCTCTATTTCCCCGGGCCTCCCTCACCACTAAAAGTATCGTTGGCTCTGACCATACCCCTATTCTTCTTGACGGTGGGCTGCATCAAGATAGACCTCCTGCTAGATTCCAATTTGATGCTTCTTGGCTACTTGTGGAAGGGTTTAATGATCTGCTGGCCTCGAAGATTACTCACCTCATATCCACTAATGATCATTCCTTTGGCCCTTTAGATGATTGGCACTCTTGCTCTTACAATTTGCGCAAATTTCTTAGAGGCTGGTCCTGTAATCACGCTGCAGAGGAGCGTCGCTCGGAAGATTTCCTCGAATTGCAAATCTTGGCTCTTGATCGTTCGGTTGATTCTTCTGGGACCTCTGAAGATGGGTGGTCTTTGCAGTACAATCTTGAGTCCGCCTTGATGCAGTTGCACCAACAGGCTGAAATTTATTGGCGCCAGCGGGGCACGCTTAATTGGACTCTGAAAGGGGACTCCCCCACGGCTTATTTCTTTGCCATTGCTAACGGTAGGAGGAGGCTTTGTGGTATTAATAGCCTCATCATTAATGGAGTGCGGTCCTCGGACCAGTCTGTGATCCTCTCCCATGTGGTGGAGTTCTTCTCATCGTTATTAGGGACCAAACCTCTCTCGGGACTTTCCATATCTCCAACCTTGGGGGACAATAGTATGAAATTTTCGGCCGACTAAAATGTTGCGTTGATGGTGCCCGTCTCCGATAAGGAGATCTGGGATGTGGTTAACTCTGCTAACCCGAATGCTGCTTCTGGGCCGGACGGTTTTTCGATCCCCTTCTTTCGGAAGTTCTGGCCTCAATTGAGGCAGCTGGTCTGTAATGTTATTCATGGGTTTTGTCTAGGAACTTTTGATATCTCTCTCCTTAATTACGCGGTCATCTCCCTGATTCCTAAAGTTAAAGGTGCTGAACTGATCTCCCAGTTCAGGCCTATTGTGCTGATCAATAATTTTGCTAAGTTTCCTGCTAAGGGTTTTGCTACCCGCCTGTCCCCCGTTGCCCATAGAGTTGTCAGTCCTTACCAATCTGCTTTCATCAAAGGGCGCTTCATATTAGATGGCATCCTCTGTATTCATGAAATTGTTCATGATTTGAGAACTCATAATTCTAAGGCTGTCATTTTAAAACTAGATTTTTGAGAAAGCCTATGACTCCGTCAGCTGGCCTTTTCTCAGGAAGGTTCTTCTAGCGTAAGGTTTCGACGGGGCGTATGTTCATCGTATTATGCAGTTGGTCTTGGGTGGCCACACTGCGGTTTCTGTGAATGGCCATATTAGTAAAATTTTTGTCAATGGCAGAGGCTTGCGACAAGGGGATCCTGTGTCTCCTGTCCTTCTTAACTTTGTGGCTGATGCCATCTCTCGCATCCTATCTAGGGCGGCTCAGCATGGCCATATCTTGCCTGTGGTCTCTCATTTAATTCCTGATGGTGTCACTCACTTGCAATACGCTGATGACACCATTATTATGGTTGAATTTAACGATGCCTGCATTGCCCACCTAAAGTTCATCCTATTATGCTTTGAGGCCGTCTCTGGCCTGAAAATTAACTTCTCCAAAAGTGAGGTCTTGGTTACTGGTGTTGACGATGCGGAGGACTTGAGAGTGGCTAGGTTGCTTAACTGTTCCCTGGGTTCCTTCCCTTTCAAATATCTGGGCCTTCCCATATCCCCTGTTGTGTTACATTCAAAGGATTTTTCTCCGACTATTTCTAAGGTGGGAAACAGGGTTCTCCCCTGGAGAGGTAGATATAACACCAATGCTGGCAAAGTTGCTCTGATTAACGCTTGCCTCTCCTCCCTTCCTATGTTTTTAATGGGCTTTTATCTCTTATCGGCTGGCATTCATGCCGGTTTTGACAAGCACAGGGGTGCTTTCTATTGGAATGTTGCTGACAACAAACAGAAATATAGGCTGGTTAAATGTAAGCTCATGTGTAGGCCTAAAAACCTTGGGGGTTAGGTATTATTAACACTCTGGTTGTGAACAAGTGTCTGTTAATTAAATGGTGGTGGAAAATTATGACCAGTGGGGCCGGCTCCTTATGGTATTCAATACTTAAAGCTAAATGTTTCCCTCACTCTAGCCCGATGTTTGCTGTGGCCCGACGTGGATCTCAATTCTGGAAGGACCTTATTAAAGTCAGACCTTTGTTCCTGGAACATGCGAAGTTTAATGTTAGTAACGGTACCTCGGTTCGTTTTTGGCGTGACTGGTGGTGTGGTGATACCCCTCTGGCTGTTAGTTTCCCGGTCCTTTTTTCGTATTGTCCTAACCCGGATATCTCCATCGCGGAGGTGACGGCTAATAATTGGGACTTGGCCTTTCGTCGTTCCTTGTCTCCTAAAGAGTTGGAAGACTGGCAAAGACTCTCTGCCTTTTTCCCCTTGCTCTCGGAGACGCCGGATTCGGTAGTCTGGCCTCATTCTTCCTCTGGCCGGTTTTCAGTTAAATCTATGTACTCTAGGCTCATTGGAGGTGTCCCTTCGAATAGGTTCTCTTGCATTTGGCGGTCCAAAGTTCCTCCTAAGATTAAAATCTTCCTCTGGTAGGCCTTCAGAGGCCGTCTACCCGCGGCTGACGAAATTCGTAAGCAAAATGGGCCGGGCTCGGAGTTCTGTGCTCTTTGCGGTGTCTTGGAAGACACGAATCATATCATTTTTTCATTGTGTGTTGGCTAAGCTGGTTTGGAGCTGTGTCCGTTCCTGGCTCCAGGTTACTTGGAATCCCTCCTCCTTTCTTGAACTGAGAAACCTTGCCAACTTGCTGGTTGGGGTGAGTAAGTGGGTTTTCTGGGTTGGCGTGGGTGCGATTTGTTGGTCATTATGGACGATTAGGAACAAATTTACGATCAAACATGTCTTCCCAACTAAGGCTGCTGACGCTCTTTTCAAATCTTGTATCTTCTTGCAGCAGTGGAGATCATTGACTAAGGAGGACGACCAGGGAGCGCTGGACCTGCTCATCTCTAAAATTCGGGCCTCGACGTCCTCTATATTTGGGCAGGATTCTGAAGTCTGAACTGCTTGTCGATGTTTCTTCGTCTTCGTTGGTGGCTTTTCTTTCATCTCTTCCGGCCTGCGTGCCGTGTTTGGCAGGTTGCCATGTACCCCTATTACTTTCGTGATCCTGGCCCCTAGCTCTGTTATCGTGAATTATTGGTGGCTTCGCCCTATGTTGATGTTTGGGCTTGTGACTCTGCCTTGTGGCTTTATTTATATAGGACTATGGCCTTTTCTCTAAAAATAAAAATCAACACTCGCACGAAGCACTATCGATAGCTAGCGACAGAAAAGAGCAAGGGCTCGCACGCCATGGCAGTTCTGCTGGATCTGCTGGCGCTTCGCTCCTCGCCGCTGCGTCGGTGGCACTGGGCATCCACGCAAGGGGGAGTGCCACCCGCTGTAACCTGGTTCCGCGCGGGCGTGCTGGGAAGCATGGAGGAGAGGCTCGCCGGGGAAGGGAAGGGGCGGCGCTGTCGACCGCCGGCCGTTCCCTGGCTCCGCGGCGTCGTGCTGGGGAAGCGTGGAGGGACAAGCTCGCCGGGGAAGGGAAGGAGCGGCGCTGCCGACCGAGCCGCCGCCGCCGCCGCGCGTGGGCCTGTGCGGGACAAACAGAGGAGTTGAAGACACCGCGCCCGGGAGTGCGGGCCGGGCCGAGAAAACAGCCCCCAAGCCCACCTTGTGCCCAAAGCCCGGTACGGCGACTGTGTCAGGTAATTTCGCCTTCAAATACCCCCGCCTAGGCGCCCGAGCGTAACCGCCCGAACCAACAGCCTTCTCCCCTTCGCCGGAGCTCCAAGAAACCAAGACCCCGCTCTCCACCGCGCAGCGCCCACCTCCACTGCTCCCCAGCGGCCCGGCGCCGGCGGCCACCGATGGAACGGTTCAACGACGAGCAGTACGTGCGGCTGCGGAACCGCAAGCTCGGCAAGTACTACCTCCACGCCGACGACGACGGGGTGGGCGTCTCCATCAGCCAGCGCCGCAACTCGCTGAACGTGGCGTGGAGGGTGCACATCTACCACGCCGCCGACGGCCCGTACCTGCTCCTCCACAGCGCCGCCTACGGCCGCTACCTCGCCGCCACGGCCACGCCGGCGACGGCCTTGTACCACGGCTTCCGCGCCGAGCTGCGCGACTACGACCATCCGGTGGTGCCGGATATCATGTGGCTGGACATCAGGGCGGGGCTGGGGCGTGGCGTGCTGCTCCAAAACGCTGGCGACCGCTACCTCCGCGCCAACGGCAAGTACCTCAGCTGGAACTCCGGCGTCACCGTCGAGAACAGAGATATTGAGAATGGGAAGGTCAGCTCCATGATGCGCTGGATCGTCGAGCCCATCGCCCTCACAGAGCGCGCGCCTCGCATTCCAGACCCGATTCGGGTGAGTTCGCCATGACCCGCTGTCCCGCTTCTTGATAACTCGCGAATTGCTTCCGTCTGAGGTCTGGGCCTATCGATTGAGCGAATCGGGTTCTTGGGCGTCGTTAATTTGCATCGCAGCTCTACTGCAGGGATTGCGACTTGTGTTGATTTCATTTTCTCGTGCACAATTTCTGGTTCTGCTGTTGACAAATTTGCGCTTCCTGACTTCTTGCGCCGTCGAGATTCCTGATCGCGTTTGTGTTTTCGATCAGAAAATTTGATCTCCTGAAGATAACCATGGTTCTTGGTAACTCAACTGCAGGCCCGCCTCCCTGAAGACCTCTCCGTCGTCGTGTTAGGGCGCCAGCCAGGGGCGTGGCGGGGGATTCGGTTCGTGCAAACGAGCAACGAGGGGCTCTACAACGAGGCCGGGCAAGGCTGGGCCGGAGACCATATCAGGGGGAGGTCCTTGTACTACCTGAGGGACAAGCTGGCTAGACGGGTCAACCAGCAGCCCGACCGCATCGCCATGTGCATCCGAGCGGGCTGCTACGGGAGGCTGACCCCACTCGTCGTCGACCTGCCCCGCAGTGGCTGGGGCGACATCTACCAGATCGTCGTCATCATCTCCGGGACCCCTGGTGAGAGCCTCTCTCCATGTCACAACTTCCTAATGAGAGTGAACCGGTAGACTTGATTGAATCTGTTTTGCTCAATGTACAAGTTTTGGTGTAGGTACTGTTTGCTGCATGGCCATGATAATTTTGGTTTTATTTTGGTGGGCTGTTAATCTGCTTGTGTTTGAAAAATAGTTTACTCAGACTGTTTATGGTAAAACAGTTAACTGAAATTGTTAATCTGAGAAAACAGTTAACTGAAACTGTTAGGAGTTGGGAATTGTCTGCAACCGGTGTTGTCCTGTCGACTTTTTGGTTAATGGAAAGAAACATTTTACACTCAACCTTGATATGGATTGGAAAGTGTTGGTTTCATACTACAGTCCTTGATTCAGGTAAGTCAGTTTTCTATTTGGTGCTATTTGCCGTCAGTACATTTTGTGTGTTCAAAGCTAGTAAAATATGGAACTTAAATAGACGAATGAGGTGATCAATCTTATTCAGCCTTAACAGAGAAGATTCTGATATCCGTTTAATTTAGCCTATTTTACTTGTGTTGAATAATCTGAACAAAATTCAGGTTCTTACAGTACTAAATCAAATCTAGTTTCTGCACATGAGCTATATTGTTTTCAGGTTTTGTGCACGAGCTATATTACTAGTCCTGTTAAAAAAATTGAGAACTCCGAGGTTTAGCTTGTTGATCTGCTTCCTGCTAATCTTCTTTTACTAGAAATGCACTGGTGGTCTTCAATATGTTTTGCACAGTGCACAGATGGTTGTGTAGATACTGTTTACTGCATGAACATGATATCTGAAGTCTGTCTTTAGTGGAATGCTAATCTGATCGTGCTTGGAAAAAGGATTTATGATAGGTTTTGTTAGGACTTGGGACTTGTCTGAAACTGTCGTAATCCTGTAGAAAAGTGAAAGTAGTTTAATGGGAATAGTAGGTGTCGATGCCGTGTGGATCTATCAGTCTGTGTATGCATGGTAAAAAAATTGATGAACTCTGAAGCTAGTAGGAACTACTTGTTCCACATTTCTTTTCTGGATTCAGATAATTGAGTTCGCCCATTTCGTAGCATTTAGTCTCCAGTAGAAATTATGGAAACTAAAAAGTCAAATCAAGTTCAGTCATCTCATTTCATCTTTCGGAGAAGATACTAAATTTCTAACATGTGAACAAAATTCAGTTTGTATCCTACAATAGATGGTACATAAAAGCTTAGTTACTTGCACATTATATTGTTTCATGTTTTGTCTTCTTGATCTTGTCAATATATTGTTAATTTATTATTGATCTGCCGCCTAACTGCCTTGTCATTTCTGCCAATTCAGCCTATGCTGCGCTGCGATACCCGAATGTCGGCGGAGCGTAGAGAAGGATCAGAGCCGGAGTCCTGACAGTTCACCTCTTCAGAAGTTTCGCCGTCTCGGACACAACAATGGCATAACTGAAAGCCTGCTTTAGCATATAGATAGATATAGGTTGAGAAAACTCATCAGCTCTTGTGTTTCTTCTGCTAGCTAAACTGATGCTGGTTGTAGTAGTGGTTGCAGTGTCACACTTCTGACATTCATTTCTGTGATGTGGTTGCTACTGCTTCCTGGATGAAGCATTTCACTGTGGGGTTCTTGCAGTGAATCGATGATCCTGCAATCCTTTTGGATGATGGATGCACTTTGCATAAATGGAAAATGTTGTGGTTGTTGCCAGTAATGATTTGATGATCCTATTTTCTGTTAGGCTATGCATGTACTCCCTCCGTTTCAAAATAGATGACCCAACTTTATACTAAAGTTAGTACAAAGTTGGGTCATCTATTTTGGAACGGAGGGAGTAGTAGTTCTTCCAGTGAGCTGATGATCTTGTTTCTCATTTGCAACATTTTGATCTTGTTTTTCACTGTAGGGGTTCTTGCAATGAGTCAATGATCCTGCAACATGTTTAGATGGTGCATTTTGCATAAATGGAAACTGCAGTGGTTCTTGCAATGAGTTGATGATCTTGTATTTCTTTTAGACTGCATTTGTCATAAATGAAAAATGTAGTGGGTTCTTGCTGTGAGCTGGTGATTGTGTTTACAGTTGTGTTGTTTTGAGTGTTGGCCAAGGATCAGGAAAGGAACAAAGTTTCAGGTTTCTGCACGTTACATTGTTTTCAGGTAAGCTCCCTCCTTTTCTTTTGTTATCTTGTTTTAGCAAAATGAGATTGTTCATCTGCTGGAAGGGTTACAGTACCTGTGACATGGTGCCCAACTGGTAACTGCCTCAGTGTTCCTGCTTAATTCATCCAATGGGGGTGCCAGCTGCATGCATTTCTCTTCCATGAAGCACCTGATAACACTAGTTTGGTGGTTCTTGCTTGTGAGTTGAGCACTTGAGTTTATCTGTTTCTAACTTCCAAGTTTCAGTCCAACGAAGGGTGTCCCCCTTTCCAATCTTGTTTTTGTTTTGTTTTGGTTATGTTCAACGGCAGCTCCATTTGTTTTCAGTAGTTTACTCTTTCCCATAAGATCAATCATACTTGGGAGAGATTTCATGAAAAATTCACCCACTCAAGCATAAGAATCTGTCTGTGAGGCACACTTTGGCCCTGCCTGATGAGTCTGTAACCGAAGCTGCAGTGGCTAGACAGAAGTGTTTTCTTCTTCCCAATGTAATGATGGTTAGGTTGGCACACAATTTGGTATCTTTCCACTCAGTCAGCACTCATGTTTCTAGTTTTCGATCGGAACTAATTAACAACATTCAGCCTAACAAGGATTTCTGACAGAAAACTTGGCAAATGAGAAATTGACACGTGGTTCAATTGGCGAATAAGAAATTGACACGTGAAAAATCGTCATTGGTCAGGACTGTTAACGGGTATCAGATCCAAAACTGGCACCCAATAGCTTAACGGAGACCCGTTATGGTGGATGCCATGTGTTGGTTGTTATGGTGGATGTCATGTGTTGGTTACCCTTGACGAAAACACTTCCGTGACGCGCGATTTATCATCAGGAAGTGAACACTTCTGTGACAATAAATTGAGTATTGTCATGGAACATTTCCGCGATAGTACATGTATGACTATCTTGATTCTATCATAAAATCGTCATGAATGTACACGCGTGACAGAATATCCATAACGGTACCGTACATTGCCCACTGTCACCTAGAGACATGGTGCAAACTTCACCGGTGCATCCAAATCCCGTGAAATGAAGGGGCAAGCAATGGGCATGCCTTGAAATGAATGTGCTAGCAATTGATGTGTCCATGTGTAGGTACTATTCACGTTGCTGGTGTGGTGCCTCCTTCTGGTTCGATAAACCTGGGTTCTTAACTGAGGAAAATATTATCTGCTACTATACTGCTTCACCCCTCCTCTTCAAGGAAAACAAACAACTCCATCATGAGTAGCAACCCCTAGGAGGTAGTCAAGGTCGACAGTGCATGGCGAGCAGGGTGTCCGACCTCCCGTCTTCTTTGTTGTTGAAGACAAACCACCTTCAAAGGTCTTCAGGCCTGCCTAGCTGCAACCTCCTTGAAGAGGTCGGAGATGACATCACATGTCGGGGTCAATTTGAAGGATCGAGACGGACCTAGAGGGGCAGGGAATAGGTCTAGTTGGAAATTTTAATTCTTACTTAGCAAGTTTTGCCATTTAAGGTTATTTTTTTATGTTGCTGTACTTGTTTGAGATAATTTGTCTAGTTCAGGGCATATTATTTCTGTTGATGGCTTGAGTTAAGCATGACACTTATTTTCGAGCTTGATGTATAATTCTCTCTTCTTTCTTGATGCACTAATTTTAGCAATAAAGGTCGGTGTCGCCCTTCCGCTTTCCTTGCATTGTTAATAGATAATCTAATTTAGGATTTTTCTCGTGAATTGATATGGGCGGTCTCGTCACGTTGTTTGTCGCCATGTTGTATCACGCAAAGCACTACCATAGGCATCATGTGTACTTGAAACAAACCTTCCACTTCTCTAGACCAGTGGTGTCAATTTGTTCATATAGAAGTAGAACCATGATCTCCTCGGAATTGCAATTGGAATTGTTGTGTTCTAAATATCTTCCACATAGAGGTGAAATGCGTTTTTCACTGTCGTAAAGAGGGGATGTTTCCCAAATCTATTTAATGTTTTGAGCAGTGAGGGCAGGTTGATCAAGCAGGTGTTCATGGGGAAAAGGGGGAAAGGGGAAGGAAAATGGAAACTTCGCCATAAGTAATTGAGTATATTTACCATGTGTCAGGGCATATATGATTGGAAAAAAACGGAACATGAGAAATGGACAACAGAAATAATGGTAATGATGTGGGTGTGTGAAATTTGCCATGAGGGTGTATTATTTATAACTAGTCCCTTTGGTTAATTTGTCATGAATTTTAAAAATTAGCATGACTAGTTTATGGGAAACTAGCTAATATTTGCCATGTGTGTGAAACAATTGAAGCAACAGTGGCTAATTTGCCATGGATATGGACATGTAAAGGTCGAAATTTATAGAATGCATAGAAGACTTGAATTGCAAAACAAACTTTACCATCCAAAAGTGAACATAGTAATTGGAAGCAACAAGGTAGCATTTGTCATGCATATGGAAACTGCTAAGGAAAGCAAGATTTATATTTTTGTCAAATGATATGAACCTGTAATAGATAAAATTACCATCACTGCATAGGAAACTTCAGGTTGAAACAAATTTTGTTTGCCATCCATCTACCATAACAGGGAAAAAGTAGAAATCATCCATCTACCATTTACCCGCAAAAGAAAACGCTTAGTTCCAATCTTTTTCTCCGCGCTTGTCCAGGTAAGAGGGAAACCTTCCTTTCCCCGTAGTCTGGCCTGCAAAGAGGAGGAAGCGACCAAGGGAGGCCATCAACGGCGGCACCCAGGTGAGATTCCTCCTACTCGTCCTCCTACACAAGCACGGGCATCCCCGCCGCTGGATCTCCTTTCCCAACTCTCTTGGCGCCCCATCATCTCTGTTGTGATATCTCGCCTTTGCCATGGTCGTCATGGCATGGAGCTTCTTGTCCATCACCACTCCAACTCCCTTAACCCTTCTCGGGCATCCCCTTCCCCATGCCACCGGATCACTTACTCCTCCTTCCTTTCCCCACCGAACCACCTCCTTATCCACCCCTTCCACACCGAACCACTTTCTCCTTTTCTACGAGATCCCCTTTTATTTTTCTTCTTCCTCCTCTGTCCCTCCCCACAGAACCACCTCCTCACTTCCCCTTCCACAACCCCTCTGATAGTACATTATGTTTGGAAGATTTTTGCTAACCCCTTGTTTCTTGTTGCAGATTTCGTTGAAGATTCGACCACTGTGAGGCTGATTCAAGGTGAGAAGAAACTCTGGGTTATGTGACATGATGGTGAACCATGAATGCATTTTTTTGTCAGATGATATGGCAAATTATTGTTGTTGTGTAGTGCCCATGTATAGATTCTATGATGCATATTTCTTTCTTGTGAAGTGAGATGATGAATCTTGCAATATGTGATATGGTGATTGTTGTTGTGTGCTGCTTTTTTGTGTAGAGTGATGGTGAATAAAATTTCTCAAGTTCATAATAATGTTTGTTTTTGTGTGATATGTCTCCAGCGTATCTATAATTTTTGATTGTTCCATGCTGTTATATCATCATTCTTGGATATTTTACAATCATTTTATAGCAACTTTTTATCATTTTTGGGACTAACCTATTGACGTAGTGCCCAGTGCCAGTTGCTGTTTTTTGCTTGTTTTTTACTTCGCAAAAAGTCAATACCAAATGGAGTCCAAATGCAGTGAAACTTTTTGGAGATTTTTTCTGGACCAGAAGACACATGTTGGGCCAAAGAAGTACCAAAGGAGGGCTCCGAGGGGATCACAGCCACCTGGGCGCGCCTGGGGGCCCAGGCACGCCTTGGTGGGTTGTGCCCACCTTGGCCGCCTCCCGCACCGCCTCTTTGCTCCGTAAGTACCCCGAAAATCCAAATACCCTAGGGGAGTCGACGAAACACAATTCCATCCACCGCAAGTTCAAGAACCACGAGATCCAATCTAGACACCATCACGGAGGGGTTCATCATCCTCATTGGCGTGATGCGTGAGTAGTTCATTGTATAGACCTACGGGTCTGTAGGCAGTAGCTAGATGGCTTCGTCTCTCTCTTTTGATTCTCAGTACAATGGTCCCTTGGAGAGCTATTTGATGTAACTCTTTTTGTAGTGTGTTTGTTGGGATCTGATGAACTTTGAGTTTATGATCAGATCTATTTTATCCATCAAACTTATTTGAGTTTTGGTCTCTTATATGCATAATTACTTATAGCCTTGTATTTCTTCTTTGAATCTTTGGTTTAGTTAGGCCAACTAGATCGATTTTTCTTGCCATGGGAAGAGGTGCTTTGTGATGGGTTCGATCGTGTGATGTTCTTTCCCAGTGATAGAAGGGGTAGCAAGACATGTATTGATCGTTGCTAAGGATAACAAGATGGGGTCTATTCCTACATGAATAGATCTTGCCTACATCATGTCATCATTCTTATTGCATTACTCCATTTCTCCATGAACTTAATACACTAGATGCATGCTGGATAGCAGTCGATGTGTGGAGTAATAGTAGTAGATGCATGCAGGTAGGAGTCGGTCTACTAATATTGGATGTGATGCCTATATAATGATCATTGCCTGGATATCTTCATAATTATTTGAAGTTCTATCAATTGCCCAACAGTAATTTGTTTACCCACAGTATGCTATTTTTCTCGAGAGAAGCCACTAGTGAAACCTACGGCCCTCGGGTCTATTCTTTACCATATTTGCTTTGAGATCTATTTTTATTTGCTTTTGTTTTCAGATCTATTATTCTAAAAACCCAAAAATACCTTGCTGCACTTTTTCTTTATTTATTTTATTTTGTGTTATTGCAAGATCTATTTATCCAAAATCTTACAAATCAATCTATCTTTTACCCGCGAGGGATTGACAACCCCTCTTACGCGTCAAGTATTTGTTCTTTGTGTGCAGGTACCATTTACATAGTGTTGCTTGGTTCTCCTACTGGTTCGATAATCTTGGTTTCATCACTGAGGGAAATACCTACCGTAGCTGTCCTGTATCATCCCTTCCTCTTCAGGGAAATACTGACGCGGACATGAGCCATCAAGAAAGGATTTCTAACGCCGTTGCCGGGGAGACATCATCAATATCTATCAGGTTCCTAATCAAAAATCTCATCTCCTTGCAATTTATATTATTTGTCATTTGCCTCTCCTTTTCATCTCCCCCACTTCACAAAAATTTGCCATTTTATTCGCCCTCTTTTTCGTTCGCCATTTTCTCGTCAGATCTCTTATTTTGCTTGAACTTGTCATCATGAGTGATTTCGGTATGGCAGAAACAAATGATGGCCTAACTCCTAAAATTGGATGATCTGGCAATCTGGACGCCGAAACTTTCATTTTGGGGCAAGGGAATGTTATGGGAAAAGAACATATCCAAGAATTTTTCAATTGTGTTGGAAATTTGACGCTTGATGATGCTCCTATACTTAAAAGAACTAAAACCTATGCGGGAGCTATTTCAGCACTAGTTCTGAAACTTGAAAATAGATTTATCCGTACTGTAGGATTCACGGCTCTGCAGACCCCAGAAAGGTTCGAACTCTGGGGTGTGTGCAAAGAACTCTACCTATCCAGCCAACCGACCCGTCGCCCCACGACCTAGCTCGATGAACAAGGCAGATGGACTCGGCAGTTTACCCAGGTTCGGGCCACCTTGCGGTGTAAGACCCTACTCCTACTTTGTGGTGGATTTGCCTCATGAGGGGTTGAGGATGAACAAGTACAATGGATGAACAACCTCGTGAGGTCTGCTCTGGTGAGGGAATGAGTCGAGGGGTTCGGGGTCCCTCCTCTATGGTGGTGGCTAACCTATATTTATAGTGGCCTCGGTCCTCTTCCCCCAAAACATAGGCGGGAAGGGATCCCACAGTGGCCAATTTGAAAGGGGACATGTAGTACATCTTATCCTAACTAAAGGTGGCCTTCTCCTGCAAAGCTTCTGGTCGTGATGCCATGATGGGCTCGGCGATGGCATCCGTCCTGCCGTCCTGGTGGTCTTGGTCTTGTTGCACTAGAATGGAAACCTTTGCATGATTCCTCGGGAACCCACACCTGTGCTTGCCTCCTTAGCACCAAAGAGGAAACTGTCTTCTCTGCGCCCGCTGGCGCCCGCCTGGCGTTGATCGTCACGGCTTGTGTCACCGCAACCTCATGAGGTTGGGCACCTGCATAGGAATATCCGCTCATCAGGAGCATCCTGGGAGGCCACTCCCTCAGGAGGGCTTGGTGTCGTTTGTCTCGCAAGGGTCTTGTCTTGGTGATGCTGTAGATGGGTCGTACCATGCCATTGATGGAGCCACGTTATGGGCCACAGGCAGGCAAGTCTGGGTACCCTGGTTCCCAGAACACCGACAGTAGCCCTCGGGACCAAGGCCCCTCGGACTTGGCTTCGAGGCGAAGCCAAAGGGCAAGGGCTAAGCTCCACGGGCCCCAATTGCCGCGGGCTCCACTACCCCACACCACCTCGGCAACTGCCTGACTTGACGACTGCCTGGCGTACGCCCCTTTGCCATCATTGTCCTACTACTCGCTTTCCTTCTGCTTCTCCCCCCCTTAAGCCTTGCGCTCCCTTGCCAGACTCCTCGACAACTCTGACCACTCACCGCCATGGCTCCCAGGAAGAGGAAGGGAAAGCCCCCGCGGTCACGGAGCCCTCGCCAGGGCCGGAACCAGCGCCGCAACGGTCCACAATGGTCAATTGGGAGGGGCTAGATAAGGTTTGACACGCCATTGCTGCTAATTCCAACGAGTGGAAGGCAACAAAAATCTGGCCCGCTTCTTGGGCTTTGGTTGACATGGAGGCCACCAAGATCCCCCTTCATCTCCACGCCTTTCTCGCCAGCCTACTACCTCCTTTCTCCGATTTCTTCAACATCGTGCTCTCGCACTTCCAAATCCACATGCTACATCTAGATCTTGGATCCATCGTCCTCCTCTCCGCCTTCGCATTCCTGTGCGAGGCCTTCGTGGGCACTGCCCCATCCGTGGCCTTGCTCTGCCACTTCTTCTTGCTCCAATTGGTCAATGACAAGTAGCGCTCGGGGTGCATGTCAATTCAGGCAGTGGCGGTGATTATAGGTTCTGGTATAGACTCCATGCTCCGCCTGAACGCAAGGGGATTCCGGAAGCAGTGGGTGTACGTGGACACCACCGTGCGCAGCCCCCTTCTCCTGAT
This sequence comes from Triticum aestivum, assembly GCF_018294505.1. Taxonomy (NCBI): domain Eukaryota; kingdom Viridiplantae; phylum Streptophyta; class Magnoliopsida; order Poales; family Poaceae; genus Triticum; species Triticum aestivum. The sequence goes on along the minus strand of NC_057813.1, from coordinate 32,112,701 downwards.
CGCATCCGCCCCGGCGAAACCGAGTTCTAGGTGGGGACACGCGAAGCTGGCCGACCCGCGGCTTCCTCGAGTCATGGCTAGGCTGGCCAATTTGGAGAAGGTGGGGTGACGATGGTGGTGAGGGAGTTCACCCGATGACGTATCACCCCGCTGCAGAGCCATTCCCGCCCGATATGGGCATTTACCGGTCCCACGGATGACATGAGGCTCCAGCAGCCTTCTCTTCATTCCAGCACCCTGCGCCTAGTGCTCCTCCTCCTGACTGGTGAATGATGTCACTTGAAGCTACGTTGGTATTTTCCCAAAGAGGAAGATGATGCAGCACATCGGCGGTAGGTATTTCCCTCAGATATGAAACCAAGGTTATCGAACCAATAGGAGAACCAAGCAACACAACATAAACAGCCCCTGCACACAAAGAACAACACCTCGCAACCCGACGTGTTAAAGGGGTTGTCAATCCCTTTCGGGGTACGGCGCCTCAAGATAGGCAAAGGACGCGAGGTAAATTTGTAGATGGGATAAATAGATCACGGAACAAATAAATTGCAGCAAGGTATTTTTGTTTTTTTGGTTTAATAGATCTAAAAATAAACGCAAGGAAAAAGTAGATCGCAAGGCAAATATATGAGAAAGAAGATGTCATGACCGGTTTTCCGGGTATTAATTTCCTAGAAAATGGCCTTTGTGCTCACCAGCCCCAGGATTACTGTTAGCTGATGAGGCACCAACTTGATACAGAAACTCCAAGCAAAAATACATAATATGTAGTACAAGACCATTCTGGCCTATGAGTACAACATAAGGTTGCTAGTGGTTGATGGCGGAAGCGGTTTGTGGTACATCCGTGTCTACGGGACTCCATTTCCCACAGGAATAGCTGACCAGGTTAACTCCTATCTTCGCGGGGCTGCTATCACCGTTGCTTAGGTTCCGGGGCTGTCATCGCAACGCTCCTCTTCATGCAAGAAATCTGGCCAAGACAATACCAGGGACAAGCCAGTGAGTACTTTGAATGTACTCGCAAACATCATGAACACAGGTATAATATAACAAATCATGTCCTGAAATATTCTATGATCACAACGTCAGTCATAAAATAAAAATCTCTGATGCATGCAAGCAGGTTATTTATATGAACATGAATATGTAGTAACAAAGTAGTAATAAGATGCACCAATCGGGTGTCTGAAGCGACGCCTCGAAAGGATAATAAATAACGGGCATGCCTCAGTCGGGCGTCTAGGTGACACCACATAAAGGGCTTATAAAGTAAATAAATAATAGCATGCCACAGTCGGGCGTCTGAGTGACACCACATAAAGGGCTTATAAAGTAAATAAATAACAGCATGCCACAGTCGGGCGTCTGGAGCGACACCACATAAAGGGCTTATAAAGTAAATAAATAACAGCATGCCACAGTCAGGCGTCTGAGCGACACCACATAAAGGGCTTATAAAGTAAATAAATAACAGCATGCCACAATTGGGCATCTGAGCGACACCACATAAAGGGCTTATAAGAAAACAATCACAGTTAATATCCAGGAGGTAAAACCGTCCCAGGGATACTCAATACTTCAAATAATATAAATGGGTTAGTCCATAATAATAATAATCATAATCATCATAAGTCGCACGTCATAATCCATGTTCTGGTTTAGTAGTTTCTCCTCCGAAGACCGACACTTGACCCAACCCAGACTATAGTCCTTAACCATGGACACGGCTATTCTAATAAATGTTTAATCTCTGCAGAGGGTGTACTCTTTACCCACGAGTAATGGATTCCTTTAGTCCATCGGGACTAATTCCGTCTATGGTCTTTTAATTGAAAACACATCTAACTTGGACACATGAGCTTAACTTACCGGTGTCTGGAATCACCCACGACACCTGTCAAGCAAAACTCTAAGTGGGAGGCTACAACCTCCCGTAGCATGGGATCAAATTTATATCGCGCGCTCTAAGGGGTGGCCTCCCCTCTCAGTCCCAACCGGAAACACCCATGCCCCCTGACCGGATGACTGGCTTTAATCCACGGCCGTGGAACCCTCATCCCGGCCCCTCTGTACGGTGTATGCTAGGAAGGGGTTGACAACTTACTGAACCGTACCCTACCTGCGGCAAGGACAAGTGGTAGTACGAAAACAAATATGGGGATTACTGGAACAAGACTCGATCTACGGTCGACTCAGGAGGTTTATAAATTCCCTGCAAATATATATATTTCAACCAACAGAAACACCACTCGTTATACCTTACTATGCCATACCGGACATAACCGTCCCGACGGAGACCGGAGACAAGCTCACACCTACCCAAGGCAGAGGTTTCCCCGGGATTCTTCCCGGCATGCATGCAAGGCATACGAGGACGATTACCATCACAAGTATATCCATTTCCAACCGCAAGGAAATCACCAATATGCATTCATGCAAATGATTGCGTCACCACATAAAATAACGAGTTCTCGTATTAGGGCGGTGTTATAATCGTGTCAACCAACACGCAAAAATATTATGCCAGGGTTCAGAATGCTTGCCTTCAAGTTGTGGGGAAGGCAGGGTGCACTCCAAAACTTTTGAAAGCTTTCTCCTCTCTCCAAAAATCCTATTTAAAATATTTTTGAATCAATATATAGTTTCAAAAACAGTACCAAAAAGTTGTCTGAATTTTTTTCAATAAATCTTAAAATAAACTAGACAATATTTGAGAGAGGTAGGAAAAAGAATCAATTCATTTGGAGTTATATTTAAAAAGTTATAGGCAGTCAAAGTTTTGGTCAAAAATCTGTTTTTAAAAATAAAACAGAAAAAAAGAAAAACGTTTAGAATACTGACCACGTCGAAAGTGTATTCTCGAAGTATGTCTCCACTTATCCAGCATGGACTGGCGCATGGGTCGCTGACAGTGGGTCCAGGGGGCCCACTGGTCAAGTTTAACTAGTCATCCTTCCCTCCTCTTCCTCTGCCCCGAGCGGAGGCGGAACTCCGGTGACGCTCGCCGGCGAACGGCAGCACCGTTCGAGAAACTGAGGGTGGGGATGGATCCGCCAGTCCAGGGCGGTCCTCCCGGTGGTCGCTGGGCAGGTGGGGACGGAGGGAGTCGCCGGCGGTGAGCTCCTCGGCGGCGATAGCTTCGGGTCGATTTGGGGTTCCTCGCCAGGGTGGTTCTTCGCCGGAGCTGGGGGTCTGGGCGGCTCCGCAAGTCGAAGATGGATCGGGTGGTGGTGCTGGAAAGGTGGGGGTGGGCCTGGTTGCGCTGAACGGCACAGGAGGGCGGTGGTGGCCGAGCTGGCCGGAGACGGGGAAGACGGCCTCTCCTGGTAGATTACGAGCTAGGGGGTGCTAGTGGAGTGGCTAGAGGCTGCATGAGGTCTAGGAGGAGCTCGGGGTCACCCTTTTATAGAGTAGCTAGGTCGGTTCCGCCATCGCCGAGGATAAGTTCGCCGGCCGACAGTTTCTGCTGCGGCATGGCATCGTGGCACCGACGAGCGCTTGCGGACGAGCGAGGGGATAAGCTCGGACTGCTCCAGGGGCAACTGGCGCGCGGCTGCGGCTCGAGCGGCGCCGACCGTGGCAGGGGCGCACTGCGGACGCTGGTGTGCCGCCAAGGGGGCTCTGACAGCGGCGCTGTAGGGTACCAGGAGCAGCTTGGCGCGTTCTGGTGAGCGATCGAGGGTTCTGGCGTGATGCGGCGAGAGGGAGAGGATCACGATTAGCTCGGGGAAACTTATCCAGGGGGCGTGCTAGCTCGGACGCGAGCACGTGCAAAACGCGCGCTCTGCTCACGCTCCGGGCGTGCACGACACTCATTCGACGAAATGTCGGGGCGACCAAAATTCCTAGAGAGCCAATGAAAATCCACAGGCCTAGGTTAGAGACAGTTAGGAGGCTACTAGACAACTTCGTTTGGACAAGGGGGAAGTTCACAACACAAAACTTTCAACCATGCCAAATCTGTCTATGCACACAGGGTGTTTGACAAAATGCCAGAGGCATCTAGGTAGTACTTGGGGTGGTCAAATCTTCCAGAGGGGGGTCTCTTTAGATGAATGAGAGGGTGGTGAGGTTAGTTTGCCAAATGTATAAACTTGTTAGTGCAATTATTTGAGAAAAACAGTTTTGGGCAGAAACTAAAGGCTGTTATTTCATGGACCAAAAATATACAAATGGGTTCATCCTCCTGGACTTAAGGGTTTGGTAGGAAGGACTACAAGTAGGAAAAAGAACCGTGGGTAAAAGAGCAAGCAAAGATATGGTTGCAGTACAAATCCTCAAGTTGGAACAGAATGAAAATGAGGTTGATTCACTCAAAAATTTTAAAAGACATAACTAGGTTTTTGCGTAAAGATGGATAATATACTCCTACTGACCTCCCCTAATTTTGGTGGAAGTTTTAAAGAAATATTTATATAGGTTGTAGTGCAAAATTGCCCACTGGACCAGATTTGAAAACTTGGTGTAGGGCTCAAAATCTCCAATGGACAGAAGATATTTTTGCATAAAAGTGATTTAGAAATATCACATGACATCCCCAAATTTTGGTGAAAATCTTAGATGCATTTATCAAATGGTTGTAGTGTAAAAGAGGCTTCAAAACTGATGAAAAATCATTTTAAAAGCACAAAGCTCAGGAAAAACAATTATGCAAATAAAACCACTGATTAAGAATTGTTTTATTGAGTGAGCATACAAGTCCAATAATATTTTTTGAAAGTTTCCACTTAGGGTAAAAACTCCTCAAGAATAAAGAAAAGGGGTTCTGAAATCAAAAGAAAACCGAGAAAGCAGAATTTTTAAACTCCTGGCAAAATTTTAATAATTCAAAACATGGTTAAATTTTTGGGGTGTTACAACACTACCCCCCTTAAAGAAAAAATCTCGTCCTCGAGATTTGGTAAGGGTTGTTTGAAATTTTTTTACTCCTACCATCACAAAAATAACCATCCTGCTCGTGTAATCAAATCGTAGCTACAGTGAGAGGGCAATAAGTGGTGAAAAACTACAGTGTGGCATACCGACGTTGCGTGGAAAAAAATTTACGGTCGGTTTCTACTATTGTTTACAGGAAATTTAGAATAAACTTCTAAATTACTGAAAATATACGCTGGTCGTACCCGAGAGCACAGTGCTCTCTGTGGCTGATAGGTGGACCTGAGGTCCACTATCGGTCTCTTCCTCTACCTCTGGCTCTCTCTTCTTCCTCTCTCCCACGCGCTTTCCCGCGCTTTCTCCACCGGCTACATCTAGCTTGTAGGGTATCTAGGCCGTATTGCAGTAGTGCGCGGCGTGCTAGCTGCCGGCACAACATGCACCACCTCGCGGGCCAGTGCGCTGTCGACACTGCTTGCGGATTCGCCTCCGAACACCGGCGTTCGAGCGACGAGCGGCGCTGGTGGACTTCGCCCACCGTACACCAATCTCGAGCTATAAAATGAGCGCGGTGCTCCTTCTTCTCCCTCCACCTGACCTCGCTTCTCCTTCTCCTCCCTTCTCCTTCATTTCTGTCTGCAGGAGCTCGGGACGAGGCTCTAATGGCAAAGGTGATGCCAGACTTGTATGTGATCCTGATGTGCGGAGGGTTGGCGGCATTGCTGGGGTTCTCCGTGCTCCTGCGCATGATGATCCTCGATGATCGTCGTGATGCGGCCACTCGAGTGTTGGCTCTCCGCGGTGGTGGTGATCATGATGATTAGGCGTGGTGTTAGGTGCTAACTGCTTTCAGGGTGTCGGAGGTAATCTGTACCCGAGAAATTACTCACAAATTTCTCCCTCTAAGACTGAGGGGTGTTAGGGAGGCAATTAGTTTGGTGCAAAATGTGCATGAGGCTTTGCACTAGGTCGAGTGGTCGTGAGTCTGCTGTAATGGTGCTGCGTGAAATAAAAATCTATGTCATGAAGAAATGTATGCCGCAGCAATTCCGAGAAAATCTCACTTCAGAAAATTACTGAGGGTGAAAATATTTAATAAATATTTTTACCGTAGTAAAATCAGTCATATTGACCGAAACTAACGATTTAATTCATTGCACAAATTTAGGATACCACACACAAGTTGCAACACAAAAATAAATGCAGAGACCATAAACACAACAATGATATCTACAATGATAGTGGTAAATGGATAGGGTCCTGAGAAAAAGTCTCTGGAATCGGGACACACTCTTCTTCTATCGGGGGAAGTGGATTGACCAGTCGATGAATGTGCCTCTCCTGGTTGGGCCTCAGTGATCTGCCGATGGCGTTCCGAGGATTCAAATCAGTGAGGCTCTGAAGATAACCCATTACTCGCTGGGTTAAACGCTCTTGAGCGATGACATACTGGGCATGATTGGCCAGTACTGGGTCTCGCTCGATTCATCCACCGGGAAAAGATGCTACTTCTCCGGGTGCTGCATGACTCGGGAAATAATAATATCCCCGTTTGCTGGCATAGTGGACCGCGAATCGAAGACGAGTAAGTGCCTCATATGCAGCAACTTCTATGGCCATATGCGGAGTCGGCATAGATTTCCCCACGAAGGAAGCTTCCGTGGGGTCTTGGTTTGGGTTTGCGGGAGGGACGTGCACCACTGCCCAATATTTCGAGCTGGAAGGGGTGATCCTCGATTTGAGCAACTCATACTGGGGTGGATGGGTGGCACTCATGGTACTGCAGGTAAAGTCCCACAAAATTTTAACAAAGCTGCCTGGAGTTGCGTCTGGAGTTCCCAGATAGATACTAGGGCTCGACATGGCAATGGAAATAGTTGTGCGAGTGGTGCTCAAGGTGAGGGGTGCTTGGTAAGATCACAGGGTGGCCTTTTATATAGCATCTGGGCGGGGTCTCTTACCGTGGTGAAGAGTAACTAGTCTGTCGAGTCTGCTCCATGGGGTCGGGGTCAATGCTACAGATACACCTACCTCGTAAAAGTGACGTATTACTATGCCCAAAAAAAGTGCAACTTCATGCTAACATATTTAATGCAAGGCTACTATTTAACAACAGAGGCACACATGCAAGCTGCGATTGTTCAAGTCGATGCAAGATTACATGGTTATGGGGCGCGAGTGTACTGAGACTCGGTACTACTCGAGTGACTTAGTCTACTTTTTTTATATCTAAACGAGCCTGCCTTGAGGACGTTGAGGCTTCTCCACGGGTTTCACCGTCGGGGTTAGTGGGAGGGGGTGGAGGAACTGCCGGGTCGGGGTAGAGATGATGACCATCCCGGGGATTGTTGGCCACAATCCCGCTGGAGCGTGTTCCCAAGAGGCATCGAAGCACTTCCGGGGACACCAAAGTATTGTGGTCGATGGCTGGGGCAGACCTCAAGGACTCGATCGGGTGTCCGAACAGCATGACTGGGTTGTCGGCGTCGGGCTCATCTTCTCCTCTTGCCGGGGCTCGGTGAACCAGCTCTCCACGAGCTGCGATCAGATCAAGGGTGATTTGATCGAACAGTTCCTCTAGTGCACTTACATAGCGTACCAGATGCAATAATGCAGGATCTGTCTCGTGATCTCTGTTGGCAACCTGGGGTGGTCTGCCATACCCGTCACGGCTGGGGTAGTAGTAGAATGAGCGATAGTTAACTCTGGGCGACAAGTGCCGGAGTTGAACTATAGCCTCTCGAGCTACTAGTTGGATGGCTTGTGGTTCAAAGGAAGTCGTCCTTCCAGTGAACCGGTAGGGGCGTTCAGGCGATAGTCCCCTACCATAGATGTGCACAGTGGCCCAGAATTGACGGCTCTCACCACTCGTGGGTCCTTGGCACACAACATATTTTGGGGGCTCTTCTAATGCAAAGGCACGGTAGGTGAGGTTTGCTAGCACGGTCACAAAACCTCCAAGGTTGTTTGCTGTGGTCTCGTTGTGCATGACAGGGCTAGGCATTTTAGCTCGGTATGGGGTAGAGGTTAGGCTGTGCTGTGTTGAGGCTAGCGTGCCCTTTTTATAGAGAAAGGGGACGGAGTCTTCCTTCGCACGCTTGCAAATAAGACAATTTAGGTGTCGGTCACTAGCGCGTGATCGACAGGCTAGGCTGACAGGCTGGGTACCGACTGCCAAAAGGCGTCGGGTCACTTTGGGGCTATCTTGCACGCGAAGCTTGGCTGGGGGTTAGGTTAAGATCTCGTGGGTTGGTTAACCTAAGTTTATCGACCTGGCTAAGATAGGATTAGCCAATGGTCAGCCTGGCTCTGATACCAAGTCTTTCACGACTGGTTTTCCGGGTATTAATTTCCCAGAAAATGGCCTTTGTGCTCACCAGCCCCAGGATTACTGTTAGCTGATGAGGCACCAACTTGATACAGAAACTCCAAGCAAAAATACATAATATGTAGTACAAGACCATTCTGGCCTATGAGTACAACATAAGGTTGCTAGTGGTTGATGGCGGAAGCGGTTTGTGGTACATCCGTGTCTATGGGACTCCATTTCCCACAGGAACAGCTGACCAGGTTAACTCCTATCTTTGCGGGGCTGCTATCACCGTTGCTTAGGTTCCGGGGCTATCATCACAATGCTCCTCTCCATGCAAGAAATCTGGCCAAGACAATAGCCAGGGACAAGCCAGTGAGTACTTTGAATGTACTCGCAAACATTATGAACACAAGTATAATATAACAAATCATGTCCTGAAATATTCTATGATCACAATGTCAGTCATAAAATAAAAATCTCTGATGCATGCAAGCAGGTTATTTATATGCAACATGAATAGGTAGTAACAGAGTAGTAATAAGATGCACCAATCGGGTGTCTGAAGCGACACCTCGAAAGGATAATAAATAACGGGCATGCCTCAGTCGGGCGTCTAGGCAACACCACATAAAGGGCTTATAAAGTAAATAAATAACAGCATGCCACAGTCGGGCGTCTGATCGACACCACATAAAGGGCTTATAAAGTAAATAAATAACAGCATGCCACAGTCGGGCATCTGAGCGACACCACATAAAGGGCTTATAAAGTAAATAAATAACAGCATGCCACAGTCGGGTGTCTGAGCGACACCACATAAAGGGCTTATAAAGTAAATAAATAACAACATGCCATAGTTGGGCGTCTGAGCGACACCACATAAAGGGCTTATAAGAAAACAATCACAGTGAATATCCAGGAGGTAAAACCGTCCCAGGGATACTCCATACTTCAAATAATATAAATGGGTTAGTCCATAATAATAATAATCATAATCATCATAAGTCGCACGTCATAATCCATGTTCTGGTTTAGTAGTTTCTCCTCCGAAGACCGACACTAGGACCGACACTTGACCCAACCCAGACTGTAGTCCTTAACCATGGACACGGCCATTCGAATAAATGTTTAATCTCTGCAGAGGGTGTACTCTTTACCCACGAGTAACGGATTCCTTTAGTCCATCGGGACTAATTCCGTCTACGGTCTTTTAATTGAAAACACACCTAACTTGCACACACCAGCTTAACTTACCGGTGTCTGGAATCACCCACAACACCTGTCAAGCAAAACTCTAAGTGGGGAGGCTACAACCTCGCGTAGCATGGGGTCAAATTTATATCGCGCGCTCTAAGGGGTGGCCTCCCCTCTCGGTCCCAACCGGAAACACCCATGCCCCCTGACCGGATGACTGGCTTTAATCCACGGCCGTGGAACCCTCATCCCGGCCCCTCTGTACGGTGTGTGCTAGGAAGGGGTTGACAACTTACTGAACTGTACCCTACCTGCGGCAGGGACAAGTGGTAGTACGGAAACAAGTATGGGGGTTACTAGAACAAGACTCGATCTATGATCGACTCAGGAGGTTTATAAATTCCCTGCAAACATATATATTTCAACCAACAGGAACACCACTCATTATACCTTACTATGCCATACCGGACATAACCGTCCCGACGGAGACCGCAGACAAGCTCATGCCTACCTAAGGCAGAGGTTTCCCCGGGTTTCTTCCCGGCATGCATGCAAGTCATACGAGGACGTTTACCATCACAAGTATATCCATTTCCAACAGCAAGGAAATCACCAATATGCATTCATGCAAATGATTGCGTCACCACATAAAATAACGAGTTCTCCATATTAGGGCGGTGTTATAATCGTGTCAACCAACACGCAAAAATATTATGCCAGGGTTCAGAATGCTTGCCTTCAAGTTGTGGGGAAGGCATGGTGCACTCCAAAACATTTGAAAGCTTTCTCCTCTCTCCAAAAATCCTATTTAAAATATTTTTGAATCAATATATAGTTTCAAAAACAGTACCAAAAAGTTGTCTAATTTTTTTTGAAATAAATCTTAAAAGAAACTAGACAATATTTGAGAGAGGTAGGAAAAAGAATCAATTCATTTGGAGTTATATTTAAAAGTTATAGGCAATCAAAGTTTTGGTCAAAAATCTGTTTTTAAAAATAAAACAGAAAAAACGAAAAACGTTTAGAATACAATGACCACGTCGAAAGCGTATTATGGAAGTATGTCTCCACTTATCCAGCGTGGACTGGTGCACGGGTCGCTGACAGTGGGTCCAGGGGGCCCACTGGTCAGGTTTGACTAGTCATTCTTCCCTCCTCTTCCTCTGCCCCGAGCAGAGGCGGAACTCCAACGACGCTCGCCGGCGAACGACAGCACCGTTCGAGAAACTGAGGGTGGGGATTGATCCGCCAGTCCAGGGCGGTCCTCCCGGTGGTCGCTGGGCAGGTGGGGACGGAGGGAGTCGCCGGTGGTGAGCTCCTCAGCGGCGATAGCTTCGGGTCGATTTGGGGTTCCTGGCCAGGGTGGTTCTCCGCCGAAGTTGGGGGTCTGGGCGGCTCCGCAAGTCGAAGATGGATCGGGTGGTGGTGCTGGAATGGTGGGGGAGGGCCTGGTTGCGTTGAACGGCACCGGAGGGCGGCGGTGGCCGAGCTGGCCGGAGTCGGGGAAGACGACCTCTCCTGGTCGATTACGAGCTAGGGGGGTGCTAGTGGAGTGGCTAGAGGCTGCCTGAGGTCTAGGAGGAGCTCGGGGTCACCCTTTTATAGAGTACCTAGGTCGGTTCCGCCATCGCCGAGGATTAGTTCGCCGGCCGACCGTTTCTGCTGCGGCATGGCATCGTGGCACCGACGAGTGCTTGCGGACGAGCGAGGGGATAAGCTCGGACTGCTCCAGGGGCAGTTGGCGCGCAGCTGCGGCTCGGGCGGTGCCGACCGTGGCAGGGGCTCACTGCGGACGCCGACGTGCCGCCAAGGGGGCTCTGACGGCGGCGCTGTAGGGTACCAGGAGCAGCTTGGCACGTTCTGGTGAGCGGTCGAGGGTTCTGGCGTGATGCGGTGAGAGGGAGAGGATCAGGATTAGCTCGGGGAAACTTATCCAGGGGGCGTGCTGGCTCGGACGCGAGCACGTGCAAAACGTGCGCTCTGCTCGCGCTCCGGGTGTGCACGACACTCGTTCGATGAAATGCCAGGGCGACCAAAATTCCTAGAGAGCCAATGAAAATCCATAGGCCTAGGTTAGAGACAGTTAGGAGGCTACTAGACAACTTCGTTTGGACAAGGGGCAAGTTCACAACACAATACCTTCAACCATGCCAAATCTGTCTATGCACACAGGGTGTTTGACAAAATGCCAGAGGCATCTAGGCAGTACTTGGGGTGGTCAAATCTTCCAGAGGGGCTCTCTTTAGATGAATGAGAGGCTGGTGAGGTTAGTTTGCCAAATGTAGAAACTTGTTAGTGCAATTATTTGAGAAAAACAGTTTTGGGCAGAAACTAAAGGCTGTTATTTCATGGACCAAAAATATACAAATGGGTTCATCCTCCTGGACTTAAGGGTTTTGTAGGAAGGACTACAAGTAGGAAAAAGAACCATGGGTAAAATAGCAAGCAAAGATATGGTTGGAGTACAAATCCTCAAGTTGGACCAGAATGAAAATGAGGTTGATTCACTCAAATTTTTTAGAAGACATAACTAGGTTTTTGCATAAAGATGGATAATATACTCCTACTGACCTCCCCTAATTTTGGTGGAAGTTTTAAAGAAATATTTATATAGGTTGTAGTGCAAAATTGCCCACTGGACCAGATTTGAAAACTTGGTGTAGGGCTCAAAATCTCCAATGGACAGAAGATATTTTTGCATAAAAGTGATTTAGAAATATCACATGACATCCCCAAATTTTGGTGAAAATCTTAGATGCATTTATCAAATGGTTGTAGTAAAAAGAGGCTTCAAAACTGATGAAAAATCATTTTAAAAGCATAAAGCTCAGGAAAAACAATTATGCAAATAAAACCACTGATTAAGAATTGTTTTATTGAGTGAGCATACAAGTCCAATAATATTTTTGGAAAGTTTCCACTTAGGGTACAAACTCCTCAAGAATAAAGAAAAGGGGTTCTGAAATCAAAAGAAAACCGAGAAAGCAGAATTTTTAAACTCCTGATAAAATTTTAATAATTCAAAACATGGTTAAATTTTTGGGGTGTTACAGAAGACTCGGGGGCTGTAGGTTTCACTAGTGGCTTCTCTCGAGAAACATAGCAAACGGTGGGTGAACAAATTACTGTTGGGCAATTGATAGAACTTCAAATAATCATGAAGATATCCAGGCAATGATCATTACATAGGCAACACGTCCAAGATTAGTAGACCGACTCATGCCTGCATCTACTACTATTACTCCACACATTGACCTCTATCCAGCATGCATCTAGTGTATTCAGTTCATGGAAAAACGAAGTAATGCAGTAAGAACGATGACATGATGTAGAAAAGATCCGTTTATCTCTTGCGACAGATATGGATCCCGTCTTTTTATCATTACTAGCAATGATAGATACTGTCGGTTCCCTTTTTGTCACTGGGATCAAGCACCGTAAGATCAAACCCACTACCGGGCACCTCTTCCCATTGCAAGATAAATAGGTCAAGTTGGCCAAACAAAACCCAAATATCGGAGAAGAAATATGAGGCTATAAGAGATCACGCATATAAGAGATCAAAGAACTCAAGTAAATTTCATGGATATAAAAAGAGATAACTGATCATAAACTCGAAGTTCATCAGATCCCAACAAACACACCGCCAAAAGACTTACATCATATGGATCTTCAAGAGACCATTGTATTGATACTCACGAGAGAGAGAGAGAGGAAGCCATCTAGCTACTAACTACGAACCCAAAGGTCTACAAAGAACTACTCACGCATCATCAGAGAGTCACCAATGGAAGTGGTGAACCCCTCCGTGATGGTGTCTAGATTAGATCTCGTGGTTCTGGGTTCTGCGGCGGCTGGATGGAAATTTCGTCGACTCCCTTAGGGTTTCTAGAATATTGGGGTATTTATAGAGCAAAGAGTCGGTCCAGGGGGCACCCGAGGTGGGCACAACCCACCAGGGCGCGCCTGGGCCTCCTGGCGCGCCCTGTTGGGTTGTCCCCTCCTCAGGACTCCCCCTAGGTGCAACCATGGCCCATCTTCTTCCTTCTGGTCCATAAAAAATCATTGTATATTGGCGTGGCATTTGGACTCCGTCTTATATTGATTTCCTACGATGTAAAAAACATGCAGAAAACAACAACTGGCACTTGGCACTATGCCAATAGGTTAGTACCAAAAAATGATATAAAATGACTATATAATGATTATAAAACATCCAAGATTGATAATAAAACAACATGGAATAATCAAAAATTATAGATACGTTGGAGACGTATCAGTGAAGTACCCGCCAAGCTCCCCCCGGACGGATTCCCTCTTTACAATCACCAGCAGGGGGGGCCTTTGCCAAGAAGATGTCGTGCTTCGACGAGTGGGGGATGCTCGCCGAGGGCCATGAGGGGCCTCCCGACAACCCCCTCTTGGTGACTCCCACACACGGAGGCCCCAAGGTGCGTGCTCCCGAGGTGGTTGTGGGGGAGCGGGCGCCGCTTGACGCTCCTGAGGTGACCACTGCAGAGTGGGCGCCTCCATGTGCTCCTCGGGTGGCCGCTGAGGAGCAGGCGCCACCATGTGCTCCTGAGGTGGCCGCTGAGGAGCGGGCGCCACCATGTGCTCTTGAGGTGGCCGCTGAAGAGCGCGCGCCCGCAGATGCCGCCGCTGTCTCCATGGCGAAAAGCTACGCGCCGGCCCCCAGCGAGTCCCCTCTATGTCTCGGGGCATCCCGCAAGAGGAAGGGGCTCGGGAGCCACTGCGGCCCTGCCCCGAGGGCCCTGAAAAAGAGGAAGTGGATAGCCGTGGACGAGTAAGTACCTTGCCCTCCGTGACTTTCGCATATCGCATCTTCTTCTGACTTTTGCCCCTCAAGATCTCTTCCATTGCGGGGGCGAGCGCGTCCCGAGCGTGACCTCCGGTCCGGTCGCGACCCTAGGCCTCACGAGCCAGGCGGCTGCGCAAGAGCTGGTGTGTGTACACGAGCCAAGGCCGCCCCTGGGGGGCCACAGGCCTGCGCTCCCGGCGTCCTTCTTCCGCAGCGACCTCTGGGCACGGAGGCTGTGCCAAGGGCTCCCTCGCTGGTTTTTGCTGGCGGCCGGGCGATCTGTTTGACGGCTCCATCTTCAAGTAGCGAGGCAGGCCTGCACCATTCCCCACCGCAAGCCGGGGAAGCGGTCGAAGGAGCTCCAGTACCCAGTCTCCCGTTGGAGATGAGGGAGTCATTGCGCGCCTCTCTAGCCGACCGAGGCGCGGAGGAAGGGCCCGGCAGAGCGTTGGAGCTCACACGCGGTCCCAGTGCCTTCTGTCATGACCTTCTCCAGGAAGCAACGAGTGTCAGTGTCAAAACCGGCGGATCTCGGGTAGGGGGTCCCGAACTGTGCGTCTAAGGCTAATGGTAACAGGAGGCGGGGGACACGATGTTTACCTAGGTTCAGGCCCTCTCTATGGAGGTAATACCCTACTTCCTGCTTGATTGATCTTGATGATATGAGTATTACAAGAGTTGATCTACCACGAGATCATAGAGGCTAAACCCTAGAAGCTAGCATTTGATTATGATTGTTCTTGTCCTACAGACTAAACCCTCTGGTTTATATAGACATCGGAGGGGGCGAGGGTTACACAGAGTCGGTTACAGAGAAGGGAATCTACATATCTGAATTGCCAAGCTTGCCTTCCACGCAAAGGAGAGTCCCACCCGGACACGGGACGAAGTCTTCAATCTTGTTTCTTCATAGTCCATCAGTCCGGCATAAGCATATAGTCCGGCTGTCCGAGGACCCCCTAATCTAGGACTCCCTTAGTAGCCCCTGAACCAGGCTTCAATGATAATGAGTCTGGCGCGCAGATTGTGTTCGGCATTGCAAGGCGGGTTCCTTCTCCGAATACTCCAAAGTAGATCTTGAACACAAGAATCGTGTCTGGCTCTGCAAAACAAATTCCACATACCACCGTAGAGAGTACAATATTCCACGAGTCTAATCTGCTGACAATTTTTCCATATCATGACATCATGCCGCGGCCCGGTTATTATTCAAACCGTTTTTCCAACCTGCCACTAAATGTTTTGCGAGACGGTTTCATTGGCACGTCTTGTCGAAGTAGAGATCGTGTCCCCTTATCACGGGATTCTCATCAATACGGGCGTGGGTAACCCAACCGCTCCATTAGTATGGCTCCTTGGATTAGGCAAGTTCCAAAGGCTTGTCATTCATACCTTTTATAAAGAGG
The DNA here is from genome assembly GCF_018294505.1 of Triticum aestivum. Taxonomy (NCBI): domain Eukaryota; kingdom Viridiplantae; phylum Streptophyta; class Magnoliopsida; order Poales; family Poaceae; genus Triticum; species Triticum aestivum. The sequence continues at coordinate 32,097,091 of NC_057813.1, read as the reverse complement.
TCAAGACCTTTCCTTTCCTTTCCACGCTCGATCCTTCCCTCCCTCCACCTCGAGTTCCAATACCCAAGGCTCAGTCCAAGTGCTTTGGACCTCCAACCATGTCTGGATCCAGCCTTCAAGGCCGGTGGATGGCCTCTTCTGTCACAGAGGAGGACATCACGATGCTTCGGGAGGCTAGGTACTTGACCGCCGAAATCCTTCACAGGATTCCTGCTCAAGGGTAGGTTATCCCTACTCCCAAACCCAAGGAGAGTGTCGTATTCATCTCCCACTTCCTCCGAGGGCTGGGCTTCGGTCTTCATCCCTTTGTTAGAGGGCTCATGTTCTATTACGGGCTAGATTTTCCTGATCTAGCTCCAGATTCCTTCCTTCACATCTCAACGTTCATCGTTGTGTGTGAGGCCTTCCTCCGCATTACCCCACACTTTGGCTTATGGCTCAAGACCTTCAATGTGAAGCCGAAGATAAACGACGGGTGCTATGTCTTGAGCTTGCGTTGGTTTTCCTCGAAGAGGAGAGGGTGATGCAGCAATAGTAGCGTAAGTATTTCCCTCAGTTTTTGAGAACCAAGGTATCAATCCAGTAGGAGGCTCCTCAAAAGTCCCACGCACCTACACAAACAAACAAAGAGCTTGCAACCAATGCAATAAAGGGGTTGTCAATCCCTTCACGGCCACTTGCGAAAGTGAGATCTAATAAAGATAGTAAGATTAGATAAATATATTTGTGGTATTTTGTAATATAGATGCAAAAAGTAAAGATGCAAATAGAAGTAGATTGGAAGCAAATATGATAAGCAATAGACCCGGGGGCCATAGGTTTCACTAGTGGCTTCTCTCAAGATAGCATAAGTATTACGGTGGGTGAACAAATTACTATCGAGCAATTGATAGAAAAGCGAATAATTATGAGATTATCTAGGCATGATCATGTATATAGGCATCACGTCCGCAACAAGTAGACCGACTCCTGCCTGCATTTACAACTATTACTCCACACATCGACCGACTCCTGCCTGCATCTAGAGTATTAAGTTCATAAGAATAGAGTAATGCATTAAGCAAGATGACATGATGTAGAAGGATAAACTCAAGCAATATGATATAAACCCCATCTTGTTATCCTCGATGGCAACAATACAATACCTGCCTTGCAACCCTTTCTGTCACTGGGTAAGGACACCGCAAGATTGAACCCAAAGCTAAGCACTTCTCCCATTGCAAGAAAGATCAATCTAGTAGGCCAAACCAAACTGATATTTCGAAGAGACTTGCAAAGATAACTCAATCATACATAAAAGAATTCAGAGAAGATTGAAATATTATTCATAGATAAACTTGATCATAAACCCACAATTCATCGGATCTCGACAAACACACTGCAAAAAGAGTTTACATCGAATAGATCTCCACAAGAGAGGGGGAGAACATTGTATTGAGATCGAAAAAGAGAGAAGAAGCCATCTAGCTAATAACTATGGACCCGTAGGTCTGTGGTAAACTACTCACAACTCATCAGAGGGGCAAGGATGTTAATGTAGAGGCCCTCCATGGTCGATTCCCCCTCTGTTAGCACATCGGCGAAGGCTCCAAGATGGGATCTCACGGATATAGAAGGTTACGATGGTGGAAATTGTGTTTCGTCTACTCCCTGGATGTTTTCGGGGTACGTAGGCTTATATAGGAGGAAGAAGTACGTCGGTGGACGCCAGAGGGGCCCACGAGACAGGGGGCGCCCTATGGGGGGGGGGGGGCGCCCTCCTATCTCGTGGTAGCCTCGGCTACTTCTTGACTTGCACTCCAAGTCCTCTGGATTACGTTCATTCCAAAAATCACGCTCCAGAAGGTTTCATTCCGTTTGGACTCCGTTTGATATTCCTTTTCTTCGAAATACTGAAATAGGAAAAAAAACAGCAATATGGGCTGGGCCTCCGGTTAGTAGGTTAGTCCCAAAAATGATATAAGTGTGTAAAATAAAGCCCATAAACATCCGAAAGGGGTAATATAATAGCATGGAACAATCAAAAATTATAGCTACGTTGGAGACGTATCAACGGGCGACACACGGAGTGCGGAGGCGCTATAATAAGCAAAGGTGCTGATGTTTTATGGCCAAAGGGTTCCTTCCCGGAAGTTTCTAACCTATGGCAACAGGAGTGGTTTTATATTATAGCACCCCGAGGTAGAAAGTGGGCGGCCGCCCCTGCTTTCTGCTCTGCTCCTCCGCCACAGCTTGCATCATGGGTCAACAAGGGGCTGGACTGGGGATCGGTTGATGACGTGCAGCCATTGCAAAGCCGCATTCAGGATCTCATTAAGAAGGACATCAGTCTTGTCAAAGTAATCCAAGTAATGCTGGTTCGTTGGGTCCTGCCATGCCAACGTCGACCTCTCCGTATGTGGGGGTTCAACCCGGAAGGACCGCGAACTGTTCAGCACTTCTTCGACATGACGCTCGAAGGGATGCATCAATTATTCTTCGGATCATGAATAAAGTGTCCGGACACAACAGAGGATGCAGGCCTCGATTGCAACCATCCAGATACCTAGGTAAGTAATTCCACAACCAAACATGCTGTCATTATATTTTTCACAACATTATCCTGAAAAAACCATCCTCGGCCAGGGCTGGATAAGAAAAGCGGAGAGGATCAGGTGTTCGGCCCCTCTTCCCGAAGATTTGGAGGATCCTGTATTAACCAGGATGCTGGCCCGTGCACCTTATCAAGTGCCATCAGGGAAGGACAAGGAGAGGAATGGGAAAGCCGAAAGAGGACTTCACGCTAGAGGTTCGTTACGCACCATAACTGGGGAAATTAGTACTCCTGTGTCGGAGGATGAACGGGGAGAGGAATCTAGTATCCCCACCCCCCAAGGGAAGAAAAGGGCCGCCCCCGAAGACTTGGAAGCAGAGGTCTCCAAATGAGGGAAGAAACCTTTATCAGGGGGCCCTGCCCGGAGGGCAACATTGATGCACAGCGCCCACAGGGGGGCCAGCCGTTAACCGAGCCGTAAGTGAACAAAGGTGCTTTGTAAGCATACCCCTTTCTTTTCCTGAGAATAACGACTCAGATGTATGTTTTGCAGTTCGGCCTATATCCTCCCTCAACAATCTTCGTCCTCGGGGGATCTTCTTCCGGAGATGATGGAGAGCGGAACGCCTCCTCCTACTTCTCCGCCTTATAAGGCGGACGACCCTGAGGTGTCGTCCCAGAGGATCTCTCCCGATCCGCAAAGGCCAGAAGGTAAATCTTCAGTCGCCCGAAGTCCGGGGTGTTCGGCTCCTAGAGAGACCAGCAGAAAAAGCCCCGGCCTGTCCGATATACAGCCGGACACATTGACGGTGTTGGGCAACGTAGCAGAAATTCAAAATTTTCTATGCATCACCAAGATCAATCTATGGAGTGACTAGCAATGAGAGAGAGGGGAGTGCATCTTCATACCCTTGAAGATCGCGATACGGAAGCATTACAAGAACACGGATGAAGGAGTCGTACTCGTAGCGATTCAGATCGCGGTTGATTCCGATCTAAGCGCCGAACAACGACGCCTCCACGTTCAACACACGTGCAACCCGATGATGTCTCCTATGCCTTGATCGATCAAGGAGAGAAGGAGAGGTTGGGGAAGACAACTTCGGCATCAGGACGACATTGTGGTGGTGTTGGAGCAGCGTGGTACTCTGGCAGGGCTTCACCAAGCACCGCGGGAAGGAGGAGGAGCAGTTAGAGGAGGGAGGGGCTGTGCCAGGGAAGGGGTCGTGCAGCCCTCCCACCCACCCTCTTATAGGGTTAAGGGGAGAGGGGGCGGCCCATCTAGATCCCATCTAGAGGGGGGGCGGCCAGGAGGGGAGGCTTGCCCCCCAAGCAAGGTGGAGGCGCCCCCCTCCCCTAGGGTTTCCAAACCTAGGCGCCTTGGGCCCTTGGGGAGGGGCGCACCAGCCCACTAGGGGCTGGTTCCCTCCCATATTTACCCCATTAAGTCCTCCGGGGCAGGTGGCCCCACCCGATGGACCCCGGACACCTTTCAGTGGTCCCTGTACAATACCGATAACCCCCGAAAACATTCCGGCGACTGAAACTGGACTTCCCATATATAAATCTTCACCTCCGGACCATTCCGGAAATCCTCGTGACATCCAGGATCTCATCCGGGACTCTGAAAAACCTTCAGTAACTACGTACAAACTTTCCCTATAACCCTAGCATCATCGAACCTTAAGTGTGTAGACCCTACGGGTTCGGGAATCATGCAGACATGACCGAGAGATCTCTCCGGCCAATAACCAACAGCGGGATATGGATACCCATGTTGGCTCCGACACATTTTACGATGATATCATCTGATGAACCACAATGTCGAGGATTCAAACAATCCCGTATACAATTCCCTTTGTCAATTAGTACATTACTTGCCTGAGATTCGATCATCGGTATCCCAATACCTCGTTCAATCTCATTACCGGCAAGTCACTTTACTCGTTCTGTAATGCATGATCCCATGACTAACTACTTAGTCACATTGAGCTCATTACGATGATGCATTACCGAGTGGGCCCAGAGATACCTCTTCGTCATACGGAGTGACAAATCCCAGTCTCGATTCGTGCCAACCTAACAGACACTTTTGGAGATACCTGTAGTGCACCTTTATAGCCACCCAGTTACGTTGTGACGTTTGGTACACCCAAAGCATTCCTACGGTATCCGGGAGTTACACAATCTCATGGTCTAAGGAAATGATACTTGACATTAGAAAAGCTCTTAGCAAACGAACTATACTATCTTGTGCTATGCTTAGGATTGGGTCTTGTCCATCTCATCATTCTCCTAATGATGTGATCCCATTATCAATGACATCCTATGTCCATGGTCAAGAAACCATAACCATCTATTGATCAACGAGCTAGTCAACTAGAGGCTCACTAGGGACATGTTGTGGTCTATGTATTCACACATGTATTACGGTTTCCAGTTAATACAATTATAGCATGAACAATAGACAACTATCATGAACAAGGAAATATAATAACAACCATTTTATTATTGCCTCTAGGGCATATTTCCAACTGTCTCCCACTTGCACTAGAGTCAATAATCTAGTTCACATCATTATGTGATTGTATTGAATCCAACACCCATGGTGTTTGATCATATCTCACTTGTGAGAGAGGTTTATTAGTCAACGGGTCTGAACCTTTCAGATCCGTGTGTGCTTTACAAATATCTATGTCATCTTGTAGATGCAGCTACCATGCGCTACTTGGAGCTATTCCAAATAACTGCTCTACTATACGAATCCGGTTTACTACTCAGAGTCATCCGGATTAGTGTCAAAGTTTGCATCGACGTAACCCTTTACGACGAACTCTTTTTTACCACCCCCATAATCAAGAAAATTCCTTAGTCCACTAGTTACTAAGGTTAAGTTTGACCGCTGTCATGTGATCCATTCCTGGATCACTCTTGTACCGCTTGACTGACTCATGGCAAGGCACACTTCAGGTGCGGTACTCAGCATAGCATACTATAGAGCCTACGTCTAAAGCATAGGGGACGACCTTCGTCCTTTCTCTCTCTTCTTCCGTGGTCAGGTCTTGAGTCTCACTCAATACTCACACCTTATAACACAGCCAAGAACTCCTTTGCTGATCTATTTTGAACTCCTTCAAAATCTTGTCACAGTATGTATTCATTTGAAAGTACTATTAAGCAATTTTTGATCTATCCTTATAGGTCTTGATGCTCAATGTTCAAGTAGCTTAATCCATGTTTTCCATTGAGAAACACTTTTCAAATAACCCTATATGCTTTCCAGAAATTCTACAACATTTCTGATCAACAATATGTTAATAAGATATACTCATCAGAAATTCTATAGTGCTCCCAGTCACTTCTTTGGAAATACAAGTTTCTCATAAACTTTGTATAAACCCCAAATCTTTGATCATCTCATCAAAGCGTATATTCCATCTCCGAGATGCTTACTCCAGTCCTTAGAAGGATTACTGGAGCTTTGCATACTTGTTAGCATCTTTCAGGAGTGACAAAACCTTCTGGTTGTATCACATACAACCTTTCCTCAAGAAAATCTTCGAGGAAACAATGTTTTGACATCCTATCTGCAAGATTTCACAAATAATGCAGTAACTGCTAATATAATTCCAACAGACTCTTAGCATCGCTACGAGTGAGAAAGCCTCATCGTAGTCAACTCCTTGAACTTGTCGGAAAACATCTTAGCAACAAGTCGAGCTTTCTTAATGGTGACACTTACCACATTGTCTGTCTTCCTTTTAAAATACATCTGTACTCAACAGCCTTACGACCATCGAGTAGTTCTTCCAAACTCTATCACTGTCGGTGTACTAGAGTAGGGGTACACTAGTAGCCCGAACTTGTGCACGGGCAGTTGCAGCACCCCGCAGCAAGGCTTGCCGGGTGACCGCCAAGACCCTCCGTGGTTCCCTTGAAGACCATTCAAGAACAAAGTACTCAAACCAAGGCCCCAGCAAGAGGAGCTTGCCGGGAAGGCCAACCAAGGCCCCGGCAAGAGGAGCTTGCCGGGAAGGCCAACCCAGGCCCCGGCAAGAGGAGCTTGCCGGGAAGAGACAAGACCCCGGCAAGAGAAGCTTGCCGGGAAGGCCACTCAAGGCATACCAAGAAAGCTTGCCGCGACGCGCCTTGCGTCCCGGCAAGGCCCGGTGAGTGACAAGCTGCCAAACACGACAAGACGACGACCGCGGCAAGGAGCTTGCCGCGGGAAACCCCCACTTCGTGCCCGCGCTCCAGCACACCTGCTAACATGTCGCTCTAGGACTCTCCCAAGCACACGTGGCAGGAGGCTGTGCAGCTAGGGGTGCGAGGTGGCAAGCGGAGATGAAGAGAAGGACATCGTGGCAAACGGTGGCGCTCCTAACGGTCACTTTTTGCACTGTTTAGGCAACTCAGACAGGCATTCAATGACCTTGTCCCCTGCCGTCAGAGTTAGCTAGGGTGCACTGTGTCTACAGTAGCGGTAGCTGTACCTACCGCATCCTTTTCCATTTTTGCCCTTCTAGTCTACGTTGCCACTTGTCGGTGACCCCTTGAAAGTATAAAAGGAGGCCCAGGCGCAACGTAGAAGGGGGTTCGGCCAGTTCGGCTCATTCGAAACACCAGGAACACTCCCACGCTCAGTCTGGCAGCGTCCATCGCTCCTGAGCAAGAATTCAATACACACAAACAAGCAGCAGTAGGGTTTTACGCATCCGTGCGGCCTGAAGCTGGGTAAAAACCGCTCGCGTGTACCGCCTCGATCCGCTCTTTGTGCGGCCTCCGCCCCCCACCGAACCGAAAGGGGCCCTGTCCCCATAGGTGTTGGTGGATCAGCCTCCCCGACATCTCTGGCGCGCTAGGTAGGGGGCGTCGAGATCGTGCGAACCTGATCCGGCGTGCACGCGTGCTAAATCTTCATCGTCTTCACCAACATGCCACCGAAGAAGAAGGCTTCGGGGGCAACAACCCCGTCTGCGTCGCTTCCACCACCTCCGGAGCAGGCGGATGGTGGAGTGGACACCGACGGAAGAATGGACATCGACGAGGGTGCCCACAGCGCTGCCAAGTCCAAGGACAAGGCCGCGCAGACCTCGGCGTTCATACGCCCACCGCGCCCATCTCAGGAAGGGCGGGACCAGCAGCGTCATAGCGTTCGCAGCACCATACGTCCGCTGGCCCAAGATCAAGCTGGTGGTTCGCGTGGCGTTCAAGACCAGCATGCACGCCTGCATGCTGGCCCCAGCGAGGTGCGGTCGCCTGGACGGGACACTGCTCCTTCTAACTTGGTTAGGAGTCCGAGCATGTCCCGCTCCTCGCACCGTTCACCTCTGCCGCCCACCACGCCGGCGGAAGCCTTGGCGCGGGCCCAGCTACTCCTGGATTACCCTCCGACGGCGGACAAGACCGACGAATGGAGGGCCACTATCCAGAGCCTCATCGGCTTCACCAACGGTGACACTGTGCGGCAACCAAGCACCTCGCTGCCGCGGCAGGACAGCCGGACGCGAGCCGATGGCAACAAGACCGGGGGAGGTGCGACTTCCACGCACTCTCCGCTACGAAGGCCAAAATCGCCGACTCACCGGGTCCATCCCGACAGCGGCTCCACCGCGTCGTCGGACCCGTGAGCTTGTCGCGACCAGCGCCAAGTTCTCCATGAACGACAATAAGAAGACGCTCGAACCCGCATCGAGCACCGAAGAGAAGCGCGACGTCAATCCGACAAGCGCGCTGGGCCCTCTGTTGATATGCATGCGCTAGGGGAACCAGGCGATCTGCCATACGCGGTAGGTTGTCCTGCGTTCACCCATGAGCTGCGGCAAGTCCAGTGGCCCAGCACAAAGAATTTCAAACCAGACGTACCAGAGAAGTACGACAGCAAGACGCATCCGTCGGAGTTTCTCAGCATCTACACCATCGCGGTGCAGGCTGCCGGGGGACGGGACGACAAGATCCTTGCCAACTACTTCCCGCTGGTACTCAAGCCCAACGCCGGGTCCTGGCTCATGCACTTGCCGGACAACTCCATATCCTCCTGGGCAGATTTATGCCATCAGTTTGTCGGCGCCTTTACAGGCGGCCACAAGCCACATGGCCAAGAAAGCGATCTTCATCTGCTCGCCCAGAAGGAAGGAGAGCCACTGCGCAAGTACATTCAGAGATTCAGCCGTGTACAGCACAACATCCCAGACGTCCACGCCGCCGCGATCATTAGCGCGTTCCATCAGAACGTGTGAAACCGAAGGATGAGGGAGGAGATGGAGATGTGTAAGATCAGAGACGTCAGCGAGCTTTACGCCCTGGCCGACAAGTGTGCACGCGCTGAAGAGGGGAGGAGGCTCCCCGGAGAGGATACAGGAGCAGGAGGATCTGACAGTGAGGATGCCGCCCCGACAAGGAAAGGCCGGCGACGGAACAACAGAAGGAAAAAGGGCAAGGAAGTGCTAGCTGTCGAGCAGTCCGGCAACGGAGGTAGCGCCAAGGGAACTAAAGATGGTGGCTCCGGCAAGGAGGCCCAGCCTGTGGCGGCCGCCGACAAGCAGGACGGCTCCGGCAAGCAGTATTGCCAGATCCACCACACCAAGGGCCACGATCTCCAGAGTTGCAAGAAGGTTGAGCAGCTCGTTGAGCTACAGAAAGCTGAATACGAGCGACACGACAAGGAGAAGGCCCAGGAAGGTGCTGGTGGATCCGGCAAGAAACGTCCCGGCCGAGGAGGACGCCGCGGCAAGGCCAAGCAGTGGCAAGGAGACAGACCTCCCCGCGGTCGCGACAAGGATGAAGATGACGACGACGATGAAGACATGGATGATGACGAGGCCGATGAGCAGGAATTTCAGAAAGCCATAGAGGTCATGTGCGTTGACGGTGGTGCTTCTCTGTATATTTCGCACCGCCAACTCAAGCAGTGGATGCGGGAAGTGAATGCAGCAGAGCCATCCATAGAGTCACGCAAGCCTCTGAAATGGTCCAGCACGCCTATCATCTTCGACATTGAGGATCACCCTGATCGCGTAACTGCGGTCGGGTGCTTGCCGATGTTGGTTTCACCAACTATCCGCAACCTCAAGGTCACGAAGATGCTAGTTTACGGCGGGGCCGGCTTGAATCTGATCTCCTCCGCAGTCCTTCAGAAACTCCAGATCCCTGACAGTGAGCTCGAGGAGACTGGCACATTCCAAGGAATCAGCCCGGGAAGAAGCAAGCCGAAGGGAAAGATCACGCTGCCGGTCACATTTGGCAGCGAGATGAACTTCAGAACTGAGAGGGTCACATTTGACGTTGCCGATTTTCCATTACCCTACAATGGGATCCTTGGCCGTCCAGCGCTCGCCAAGTTTATGGCAGCCTCTCACTATGCATACAACATGCTCAAGATGCCAGGTCCGATAAGTGTCATCTCTGTCCCCGGCGACAAGAAAGATGCCCTTATCTGCGCCGACAAGATCTACCGGGAAGCAGCAGCCGCAGCTGGTCACATCACACTTGCCGCTGAAGCTCCCGGGGGGAAGAAGAAGACAAAGTCCGGCAAGAGCTCTGATGCCCACTCCGACAAGCGCACCTCTTCGGAGTGCTGCGCTACCATCAAGGACGCACCATCGAGCTCCACCGGCAAGTGCAAGAAGACGATGGCAGCTCCACCTGAGACCAAGAAGGTGTCCGCCAAGGAGGACGGCACTGGTGGTACCTTCACCATCAGTGCCACGCTTGACCCCAAATAGGAAAGCGCGCTCGTTGCTTTCCTGCGGGCGAATGTCGACGTGTTTGCATGGCAACCGTTTGATATCCCCGGTGTTCCCAGGAAAGTAATTGAGCACCACCTAGCCGTCTGTCCTCATGCGCGGCCCGTCAAGCAGAGAGTCAGGAAGCAGGCAGTGGGGCGCCAAGAGTTCATTGCAGAAGAGATCAGGAAATTGGAAGCAGCAGGCCTTGTCAGAGGAGTGCTCCATCCCACGTGGTTGGCCAATCCTGTAGTCGTGCGCAAGGCGAACGGGAAATGGAGGCTTTGTATAGACTTCACTGATGTCAATAAACCTTGTCCCAAAGATCCATTTCCCTTGCCGCGTATTGACCAGATTGTTGACTCCAAAGCTGGATGTGATTTGCTTTCATTTCTTGATGCATACTCAGGATACCATCAGATCTTCATGGCAGAAGAGGATGAGGAAAAAACCACATTTATCACCCCTTGCGGCACATACTGTTTTGTACGGATGCCCTTTGGGTTGAAGAATGCTGGTTCAACATTTGCAAATGTCGCTTTTGAGACACAGATACACAGAAATGTGGAAGCCTACATGGATGATATAGTGGTCAAGAGCAAGGACAAGGCTACCCTGATCCAAGATTTAGATGAAACTTTTGCAAATCTGCGCAAGATCAACCTCAAGCTCAATCCCGAGAAGTGCGTTTTTGGAGTCCCTTCCGGCAAGCTTCTCGGGTTCTTTGTGTCTCAGCAGGGAATTGAAGCTAACCCTGACAAGATCAAGGCCATCGAGCAGATTGAAGCACCGAAGCGCGTCAAGGATGTGCGAAGGCTTGCCGGATGCGTGGCTGCTCTCAGCAGGTTTATCTCTAAGTCCGCAGAGCGCGCCTTGCCGTTTTTCAAAATATTAAAAAATGCAGGTCCAATGAAATGGACTCCGGAAGCGGAGGATGCGCTGCAGGACTTAAAGAGGTACCTGTCCTCCACTCCAATACTTGTCGCACCTAAGCCACAAGAGAAGTTGCTGCTGTACCTAGCGGCAACCAATCAAGTGGTTAGTGCTGCGTTAGTAGCAGAGAGGGAGGCGGATGATGAGCCAGCTACCGCGACAAGTGAATCCTGTGACAAGCAGGGGGCTTCTCCGACAAGCTCTGGCCCCGACAAAGTTGAGTCTGCGCAGGCATGCAAGGAGGTGCAGAAGAAGATGGTGCAGCGCCCAGTTTACTTTGTCAGCTCCCTTCTCCAGGGGGCTAGGTTGAGGTACTCTGGTGTGCAAAAATTGCTTTTCGGCCTTCTCATGGCCTCGAGAAAGCTGCGCCATTACTTCCAGGCACACGAGATCACAATTGTCACTCGCTTTCCGCTGAAGAGGATACTGCAGAATCCAGAAGCAACAGGAAGGATTGTCGAGTGGGCATTGGAACTGTCAAGCTTTGGCCTCAAGTTTGAGAGCACTGCAACGATCCAAAGCAGGGCATTGGCAGAGTTCATAGCAGAGTGGACGCCAACCCCAGACGAAGAAATTCCAGAGACGAGCATCCCCGTCAAAGAGGCAAGCAAAGAGTGGCTGATGTACTTTGATGGCGCCTTCTCGCTGCAAGGTGCCGGTGCTGGCGTGCTGCTTATCGCACCCACCGGAGAGCACCTCAAGTACGTAGTCCAGATGCAATTTCCCAAGGAGCAAGCAACAAACAATACTGCAGAATATGAGGGTTTGCTTGCCGGCCTCAGAATCGCAGCCGACCTTGGGATCAAGAAACTCATTGTAAGGGGTGACTCGCAGCTTGTCGTCCGCCAAGTGAACAAGAACTACCAGAGTCCATTGATGGAAGCTTATGTTGATGAAGTGAGAAAGCTAGAAGCACACTTTCACGGCCTGCAAATGGAACACGTTCCACGAGCTCAGAACGACATTGCTGATGGCCTGTCAAAGTGCGCAACACTAAAGTTACCTGTGGAACCAGGGATTTTTGTGCTCCAACTGACTCAACCATCCGTGACACCATCAACTGGACAGAACAAGAAGAGGAAGTTGGTTTCCGGTGACTACTTTCTGGCAGAGCTCCCCGAAGTCGCCGCCAAGAAAGTCCCCAAGATCAACTCCAAGGATGCTGAGGGGCAGTCTGCTCCGGCAAACCTTATGGTTTGTTCCGTCGAAGCAGACGCTCCCGACAAGTTTTGCTCCGACAAGCTTGCCGGGGAATATCACGCTCCGGCCGAACCGCAGGTTCTTGCCGTAGAAGCGGATGTTCCCACAGCAACAGATACGCCTTTAGTCCTTGTTGTCGAGCCGCAAGCTCCAGCATGGGCGCAGCAGATTGTCCATTTCCTTCAGACGGGAGAGCTTCCCGAAGAGCAAGAAGAAGCTGAAAAAGTAGCCCGGCAGTCAAGTATGTACAAGTTTGTCGACAACACACTGTACAGAATAAGACTCAACGGTGTGAAATTGAAGTGCATTCGCCGGGAAGATGGACAACAGCTGTTGGCAGAGATACATGGAGGCATATGTGGTCACCACATTGGTGCAAGAGCACTTGCCGGCAAAGCATTTCGGCAAGGCTTCTTTTGGCCGACAGCCCTCCAGGATGCAACTGCACAAGTAACCAAGTGTGAAGCGTGCCAGTTCCATTCCAAGCAGATACACCAGCCAGCTCAAGCTCTCCAGACGATCCCTTTATCCTGGCCATTTTCGGTCTGGGGGCTTGACATCCTCGGCCCCTTCCCCCGAGCTGTCGGGGGCTTTGAGTTCTTGTACGTTGCAATCGACAAGTTCACAAAGTGGCCAGAAGTGGAACCAGTGAGGAAGGTGACAGCACGGTCAGCAGTCAAGTTCTTCAGGTCGATTGTTTGCCATTTCGGGGTTCCTAACAGGATCATCACCGACAACGGCACGCAATTTACGAGCCGCACCTTCATGCAGTATGTCCAAGATCTTGGTGCCAAGGTCTGCTTCGCTTCTGTTGCTCACTCGAGAAGCAACGGTCAAGCGGAGAGGGCAAATGCTGAAGTGCTGCGAGGCCTCAAGACCAGAACTTTCGACGGGCTGCACAAGCGCGGAAGAAACTAGATCGAGGAGCTGCCTGTGGTTCTTTGGTCGATCAGGACGACGCCAAATCGAGCCACTGGCCAGACACCCTTCGCTCTAGTCTACGGAGCGGAGGCAGTTCTCCCCACGGAACTCGATTACGGGTCACCTCGAGTGCTCGCTTATGATGAGCTCGAGCAAGAGCAGCTGCGACAAGATGACGCGCTGCTCCTTGAGGAAGACCGTCTTCAGGCTGCTGTGCGAGCCTCTCGCTACCAGCAAGCTTTGCGTCGCTACCATAGCCGCAAAGTTAAAGCCAGGAGCTTCGAGGAAGGCGACCTTGTTCTTCGGCGTGTTCAGTCCGCCAAGAATTCCAACAAGTTGACGCCGAAGTGGGAACGCCCTTATCGGGTAAAACGAGTCACTAGGCCCGGCGCTGTCCGCCTTGAGACCGAAGATGGCATTCCGGTGAGCAACTCCTGGAACATTGAACATCTTCGCAAGTTTTACCCGTAAGGCGCGGTTGCCGGAAGCTTTTCCGGCAACCACCTTTTGTACAAGTCTTGCCGCTGTTGCATGTAATCCTTTGTACAAAGCCGGGCGCAGACCCCGTGCACCAGTAAAGCTCATGTGCCCCGCACATCTTGTCAGTTTTTTATGCTATAATCCTTTTTCGCATATGTTATGTGACACTTTGTGCAGCACTAGACCCTGGTAAGCAATAACGAGCCCAAGGCTCCATATCATTACTTTATTTCTCTGTTTCTTTCTCA
>NC_057813.1:32065767-32082951 GCF_018294505.1 Triticum aestivum | reverse complement strand
GGGGAGGAGAAGACAATGGTATGGACCAGGCCGTTCAAGAAAGTTTCTCCTTGCCGGGAAGCAGACGACAAAAAAGCTAAGTTGCTAAAGCTTGAGCAATCAGTTTTTTAAGTTTTTGAGTTATTTTCCTTGAACGACCGTGCTTTGTATGGAAAACCTGTGTGCGGAGGAACCAACTCGTAGCTAGTTGCGCCTTTACTTTGTTTCGAGTCCGCTCAACAACTTAAGTGAGCTGCTAGCGCCCTTACTTTGCTTCGAGTCCGCTCAGCAACTTAAGTGAGCCGCTAGCGCCCTTACTTTGTTTCGAGTCCGCTCAACAACTTAAGTGAGCTGCAACTAGTTGCGACAAGGTTGCTTGTCGGTAGCGACCCCGCCAGCAGGCTGCTGAAGTTCCGCACTCGGCGCTCGCGGCAAGGGTACCTGCGCCGGCAAGTTTCCCTAGAAAGCGTAGGGCAGAACCATACAAAGCCAAGAGTCGAGTAAAGGAAGTAACACAGCAATTTTTTTGCCTAAGATAGAGTTATATTATGAAAATAACTTGTCGCGCCTCTAATAAAGTGTTCCCATGACATGACTGGCAGCGACAAGAAAAGAAGAAAACGGACGGCCTAATCTATGCTAGAGGTCGAGTGTCCGTCCTTTTGCCTCTCTTTCGTCCGCAGGGCTCGCATATCCTGGCCAGACTGCTTGAGGACGAAAAGGAGAAGAAGGGCACGCCGGCACCTGGGCCCCGGCAAGCCAGTATCGCTGGGGGTTGCGAGTGCCAAGAATCGTCCACAGCAAACCAGAGTTGCCGGGGGCTGCAATATCAGATAAGTCTTTCATCCCTCATCATGCATCCTCTTATGGACTGGGGAATGCGAAACCGCGTTTCTTCCCGAAAACTGCCATGCTCCCTCAACTCTAGGCCGTGGGGCTCGTTCCCGGGCCAAGTTTGGTCGTAGTCGCGGCAGCCAAGGGATGAAACGAGGAGGCCGCACCCATCTCGTTCCCGCCTCCGTCAAAGGCGTGAGAAAGGTCGAGCGACGTGGGAAGGCGGCAGGGCCTGTTGCCGGGAGATGAAATGTCTGTCCGAGGGACACCAAGGATTTGCTCCTTGGCGTGGGTTCAACTCGCGAGACAAATAACCCGGCAAGCATCCCCTTTTCATTAAAAAACATCCCACTCAGGTACAATCCATAGAGGATGAAAAACATGAAAGAGAGGATTACAAGTTCTAGATACAGCTAAGGCCCGAAGGCTTACAAATTAAAAAAGATAAGATGCCCGTAATCCCTTTCCTGTCCCTCTCTTCAGGAGGCAGGTCAAGGAGGCGAAAAGGGCAAAAGGAGCGCCTAGGCGAGCTACGGGTGCCAGAAGACACCAAGAGAACATCCCGGGGGCCGTCCGAAGGCTGGACGGCGATGGCGGCGCCAGAAGCGGGGCTCGAAGACGGGGCGGCAGGACGTCAGCACGCTGTCGAGGGCACCACCCCCTCGTACTCCGACCTGACGGCCTTGTCGCCAGCCCTCTTCCCCTTCCGCAGCCTCCCTACGCCAGCCGCCCAAGGAGACGACCCCGGGGAGTTCAAGGAGCCGGCGACACGGATGATGGGGCCGCCGGTGCCACGCGAAGCGGCGCCCGACGCTTAGTCGGACCCGCCACCCCGCCGCCCGCTACCCTCGTTGTCGCTGTCGCTCTCCTCCTCGTCACTCTCGCTCGAGGAGGAGCCTTCGCTGTCGGAGGAACTGTCCATGCAGCACTTCGCCCGAGTGCCGAAGCACCCGAAGACCTTGACGGAGAGGAGATCGCTCTCCATCAACTTAAAATGGAGGGTAAACCCCTCCATCAGGCTGTGGATGCGGGCGAACGTCTTCCACCCTCGATCAAGATACATCACATTAGGGGCTGGGAATACAACGCGGACTCGCGTGCCGCTGATCCCACAGCCCCTCATGTGCAGTCTCAATGTCTCGGGCGGGTCCAACTCCGTCGCGCGCGCAAAGGAGCTGGAAGCCAGAGGCGACGACGAGGCGCCCGGCGCAGCCTGACGAAGAACTCACAAGGGTCGTCCCCTATATGGACCGCCGTGGGGGGAGGAGCCGCCGGCGGAGGTGAAGCTGGCACGCCGCCCCATCCGCCTCTTCCCCGAGCACCTCGACCTCGTCCACGACCTCGCCCCCTCCCTCTTCCCCTTATGGCTGGCTCTGCCACCACGGGTGCGGAAGATGGAGAGATGCGCTGTCTGGCGGCGACCCTCGCGGCCACCGATGAAGGGCCTGGGTTCCCTTTCTCCATGGCGAATGAGAGAAAGGGGAGCAAAAGCTGAAGAAGGGAGGAGAGGAGAGAGTGCGGGTGTCTGTGCTCCCCTCCCGCTCTTTATAAAGGAGCGAGGTGGGGGCTCGGACGCCCCGCTCAGCGAATCAAGGCACGGGAAGAGCAGGGAGTCGGGGCCAACCCGCTGCCTCTGCTCGCGACGGCCCAGTTTCCCACTTCCACCGTCCGTGACTCCAAGCGCATGGGAGCCACGTGGCGGGGATGCAGAACCAAGGCGACAGATGAGGCGGCCCCGCTCCGCCTCGTGATCGCGGGGAGTGGACGTCCCAAAAACCGCGCACCGGCCCCGTCCAGTAAATGCACCACGCCCCCACGCCTACCTCCATTTAGGGAGGAGGGCGTGAACCGTCCCCATCATCGTGGCCTGACACATGCTCGAGGGGCTTAGCCCCGCGCACGCCGCCCACGTCACCCACGACGCTGCGTTTGACGCGTGCCGTTCTGGGCGTGCGCGGTGGGAGCGGAGAGATATGCGGCGTGACCTAGGCCGCGCGTGCCCGTGCACTGTTTTGGGCCTGGCCCAACAGCGCTCGGTACCGTGTATGGCCCAGGCCCGAGGGCTCCTGTCGGTGTACTAGAGTAGGGGTACACTAGTACCCCGAACTTGTGCATGGGCAGTTGCAGCGCCCCGCGGCAAGGCTTGCCGGGTGACCGCCAAGACCCTCCGTGGTTCCCTTGAAGACCATTCAAGAATAAAGTACTCAAACCAAGGCCCCGGCAAGAGGAGCTTGTCGGGAAGGCCAACCAAGGCCCCGGCAAGAGGAGCTTGCCGGGAAGGCCAACCCAGGCCCCGGCGAGAGGAGCTTGCCGGGAAGAGACAAGACCCCGGCAAGAGAAGCTTGCCGGGAAGGCCACTCAAGGCATACCAAGAAAGCTTGCCGCGACGCGCCCTGCGTCCCGGCAAGGCCCGGTGAGCGACAAGCTCCCAAACACGACAAGACGACGACCGCGGCAAGGAGCTTGCCGCAGGAAACCCCCACTTCGTGCCCGCGCTCCAGCACACCTGCTAACGTGTCGCTCTAGGACTCTCCCAAGCACACGTGGCAGGAGGCTGTGCAGCTAGGGGTGCGAGGTGGCAAGCGGAGATGAAGAGAAGGCCATCGTGGCAAACGGTGGCGCTCCTAACAGTCACTTTTTGTACTGTTTAGGCAACTCAGACAGGCATTCAATGACCTTGTCCCCTGCCGTCAGAGTTAGGTAGGGTGCACTGTGTCTACAGTAGAGGTAGCTGTACCTACCGCATCCTTTTCCATTTTTGCCCTTCTAGTCTACGTTGCCACCTGTCGGTGACCCCTTGAAAGTATAAAAGGAGGCCCAGGCGCAACGTAGAAGGGGGTTCGGCCAATTCAGCTCATTCGAAACACCAGGAACACTCCCACGCTCAGTCTGGCAGCGTCCATCGCTCCTGAGCAAGAATTCAATACACACAAACAAGCAGCAGTAGGGTTTTACGCATCCGTGCGGCCCGAAGCTGGGTAAAAACCGCTCGCGTGTACCGCCTCGATCCGCTCTTTGTGCGGCCTCCGCCCCCCACCGAACCGAAAGGGGCCCTGTCCCAATAGGTGTTGGTGGATCAGCCTCCCCGACAATCACTACAAAAAAAATACACTTCCATGATGATACGTGTTTGTCATAGTAGGTCGCGTTTTTTGTCATGCATGTACATCCATGACAAATTTATGACAGAATCAAGATAGTCATACTTGTGCTGTCGTAGAAGTGTTCCATGACATTACCAAAATTATCATCACGGAAGTGTCCACTTCCATGATGATAAAACGCGCGTCACAGAAGTGCTTTCGTCAAGGGTGACCGACACGAGGCATCCACTGTAATGGAACGTCGTTAAGCTATCGGGTCGGGTTTTGGATCCGATAACCCGTTAACAGCGCCGACCAATGGGGATTTTCCATGTGTAAAATCATCATTGGCTGGAGGAAACACGTGTCGGCTCACCGTTGGGACAGATGTCATCCACTCATTGGACGGAAGACGCCTATGATACGTCGACATGTGGCACGGCCCAACAGAGGCCCATTCCTGTGAAAAGGCCGGCCCAGTAAAAGTTAGCAGGCCAGCCCATATAAGGCCTACTTGTGTCAGGTCCATTTAAGCCAATGGCCCATACGAGATGTGCCAATTCGGCCCGTCAACGGCCCATTAAAGATTTGACAACATTGCAGCCCATCGTCAGTTCGAGCTCGTTAACAGCCCGCTATATATCTGGGCTCAATATTGGCCCGATGAGATTTCGTCCTGTTAACGGCCCATTTAATGGATGAGCCAATTTTCAGGATGTACGTCTTTCGGCCTTTTAGCGACCCATTTAAATGTTGGGCTAGTTTCCGGCCCGGTGTGTCTTTCAGCCTGTTGACGGCCCATAAATCTGATGGGCCATTTGTTGTCAGACCTGAGTTTCGTCCTTTTAGCGGCCCATTTAAGTGTTGGGCCAATTTTCTGGCACGGTGTCACTTTCAGCCTGTTGACGGCCCATAAATCAGTTGGGCCATTTGTAGTCGGACCTGAGTTTTGGCCTTTTAGCGACCCATTTAAGTGTTGGGCCAATACCGGCCCTGTGTGCCTTTCGGCCTGTTAACGGACCATAAATTAGTTGGGCCATTTGTAGTATGTCGGGGATATACCCCGCGGCGTAAACCGGCCGGAAGTATAACCCGGCCGGACTTGGCGGTTCACCGGCGACCCGTTTGGACCTGGAGGTTCACGACTCATTGGTAATCCGGCAGGCGGGTGCGAGGAGCGACAAGGCCTGGTGGCCCAACGGGCGGTTCATGAAGGCCGGTTCATACTATGGTGGGCAGGTTTAAGAGGAAAGGCATAATGAATATTTGTCTTACAAGGAGTTAAGACCTGGACTTGTATCCGGTTTGTATTAGAGATAGATTAGTCCTAATCCTAATAGGACTCCACATGTAACCCGCCCCTTCAACATATATAAGGAGGGGCAGGGCTCCCCAAAGAGGGAGAGGCGACAAGCAAGAAGAAACAATCTTAGGGCTAGACACAAAGAGGAGAGCCGGTTTACGGCGACTCCCTCGTGATGATAATGAGACCTAGCCTCAAACAGCATGTAGGGTTTTTACCGGATGATGTTTCCTGGGGCCCGAAGCTATCTAGATTCCTGTCTTGTGTTGCGTCTCTCGATTCCGCTCAACCCCTCTCAAGCTACCACATAAATGCATTGGCCTCGCGACTAAGTCCTGACACTAAGGACATCTGACATGATATTTCCACGACAGTTGGCGCCCACCGTGGGGCCCATGCACGGTGGTGTTGAGTTCTTGGAGGGATCTCTCTTAGGGATCAAGGGGCTCGCAATTTTTCAGACGAAGAAAAGCTGGATTGGAAGGATTTGCATCAATGACGAGTTCATCAGTCCAGATTGAAGATCTGTCAGATTTAAGGTTCAAAGGAATTTGGGTTGCGAGCTGATCCGCCGCTGTTTTATTGAAAAGTCGCCAAGACCAACGGAATTTTGGATCACGTGCATCGACGTCCAGTTGGTTCAAGTGTTTCAGATTCGTTCGATCGGCGGTTCAAGGTTGTTTTTACCAAAAGTCAAGCCAGGTCGATTGCGTACTGCTCCAAGCTGGATTCGGTTCAGATGCCAAAAAAGAAAAACCAAAGGAAAAGTCAAGAAAAAGAAACAAAGCGCCAAGAAGGATTCGATCCGTCGCCGCAGAATCTTAGCGCAACAATCGCTAACCACCCAATCCAATTGACTTCAGTCAAAGAAACTACAACCCGGAGAAGGACTTGGAGTCTGAAACTTCCACGGTCTATGCCTCTGCTCCAGCTGCGGCTGCACCTTGGGCCACCGTAAACCGTTCGCGCCATTCTCCACAGCTAGAGGCCATCCCAGCTACCTCTCCTCGCCGGTTCAACCTGCTGCTACTCAACCGGCCTGCGTTTCCTCCTCAGCCACGAGAGATCTTCACCGCCGCCCCTTCCATGGCTGGCTTCTAGCCAATATATCCCTATGCGGCCTTGAGAGGCGGATGCCGCGGACTGGCGCCACAAGCCATCTGACCGTGCGCCCACTCCGCTGTGGTTGAGCCGCCGGCCTTCTCACCTCTGTGGTGAGCCGCCGTGCCGGTTTGCCTCGCTGCCGAGCTGGCCTCGCCTCTCCTACTTCGAGTCGCCGCTTCGTCAAGTGGCCCTGCTTCCGAGACACTTTCCGCTTCGATCTCCGAGTCGCCCGCAGCCGCGGCCTTCTTCTAAGTCGCCCCGGTTTAGCTTCGCCTCCTAGTCGCGAGTTACCTCGAAGCTGCCACGAACACCATTCACCTCCGCCGTAAACCGACTTCTGCCGCTGCCGACCCGGCCTCCACTGCTGCTAAACCAACCTCCCCTGTTGTCGTGAGTCGCCGCGACCGCACATCGACCCGCCTCGGATGAGTCGCCGGCCACTCAACCAGGGTTCTACCGTGGCTCCGCCTCTTCAAGACTGCGCCACCCCACCTTCTCGCGTTTGGCTTCATCTGCTGCCATGGGCCCTCGCCAAAGTACTGAATCGCCGGCGTCCCCTTGCCTTGCCGTTGTGCTGTTTCTACAAGTCAACCGCGCCATAAGACCCCCAAATTGCTGCTCCACTTATGCTGTTACCCTGCTGAGCTATGAATTATAAATATAAAGGACAACAAGACAGGCTCCATCAGAATTGCCAAAATTGCGTCAGGGTTTTCTGAAGAAAGCATAGCTCCCGGTGATGAGAGAGAGAGAGAGATCGTGCAAGCATCATTTTACGGCGGTATTCGTTTAGGAAAACGGGCCACCAAACAGGCATAAAGGCAAAATTTCTACCATCCATGGTTTACATTGACCTGTCAGACGCTAAAAAGGAAGTCAGTGGCAGCCTGCGTGGGATGTTAGGCACTGCCATCTCCATTTTCTCAAAAGAAGACACAGGCAAAATCGACTAGCACTTACAGTACAACCGCTTATACGGTGAGGGAGTTCTACTACTACTAGTAGTAATCCATCCAGACTAAAATACTAGCACATTTACAGTGCTATTGGACCCAGTTAAATTCTAGCCTGGGCACAGATCATCTATCGTCCAAATACATTAGGTGAAATCTATCCGGTCTATTTTTATTTATATATTTTCATTCCTATGAGAAAAATTACTCTGGCCTATATCTTTTTATATAGGACAAGTGCTCACTATAAAAGTGATGCCCTACTGCGGATGGCGCGCACTAGCTGTTCTACACCAGCATCTGCGTATATCACACTGATAAATCGGAACACAAACCGCCGCCCCGTAGTCCGGTTTACATCACAGAGGACAACTTGCTCGTCCGCACCGGTTTACAACACCGCGGCCGGATCATCCGTCTGCTCGTCTGGCCGACTCGGCCGTGATTAATTTTAGCATCACTGTGGTGATCATCAACTCTATGGCGGATAATTTCTGGCCTAACACATCAGGTGATATCCATCTAATATATATTTTATTAGTGCATATTATTTTTGTCAAAAGAGCAGTTTATCTTTGCCTTGGTCTGCAATATTGTATGCAGGACAATTATTCATTATAATCGTGGTTTATACCATGGGTACGAAGTACGCACTGGCAATGTCCTGCCCGGTGTTCATCCGTGCCACATTACATGGTGAATGGACGCGTGCAAGACGCCGCCCTTACGGCCCGATTTACATCAACTTGCCGGGACCGTGCCTGCGTTTGACTCGCCCGACCGAACCGATTTACAGCGCCGCGACCGACTCATCTATCTGTGCGGCCTCTGATGCTGCGGTCGTATTTTCCGTCCGTCTCTCGCGGCCTGGTCTACATCAACATACCGGGCCGCACCTGTCTGCATGAGCTATTTATTGAGTATGAGCAAGTCACAGCTTGGGTAGCCCGGTTTTCTTTCAACAAAAAGGAGGCAAATTATCATATACTATCAACCGCCGTTTGCACGGGATGGCTCAATGGGCAGGCGCACAAGTCGCCGCCACTACAGTTTGGTTAACTTCAAATCGCCAGTTGGAAGGAACCATTGGCCGAGTTGCCGACACGGCTCATACGGGATCATTTATAACCCGCCGCACTCACCTCAACCTTCTGTGGATTTACATCGTGCTATCAACACCAATGATATACAAATTATGTCTGTTTATATCATGATCAAATATGAAGAGTTTCAAGCCAACTCCTCGAGTCACCTTGAGACTCGGGGGCTACGATGACATGACTAAGCAAATCTTGCCAGTTTCAGCAAATCTAAGAACCCCAGGACGATGGAGGGAAAGATAACCCGGTCCCGGAGGCTACTGTTATTTAAAGGCCGTCAGAAAATTTCCGGCTTAGTAAGTATATGGCAGTTACAAAATCCCGGCTCAATGAAGAAGTTCCGGATCATCAGAAAGGATTTCGATTTAAAATCCGGCTCAAGGGAAGTCAGTCTCACTAAAGCTCTCAAGTATCCGATTTACAATCCGGTTCAAGGGAAATATATTCTCCCACAAAGCTCTCAGGCGCTCAATATCCGGTTCAAAATCCCGGTTCAAGAAGGATTTATCTCTTGTAAAAAGTTAAAGGGTGCCAAAGAGGACTTGCTGCCATGATGCGCGGTTCAAACATGGGTATCCTGCCTTATTGGCCTAACATATTATTGATCACATGGGGGCTTCTACTTCATAAAGCGGGGTCTCTGTTCTTTTTTACATCATGCGTGGTTACACGGAGGTTCTGTCTTAAAGCGGCCTCCGGTTTACCTCTTGGGTTAGCTTTTCAAAGCACCTTGTTATATCACTTGGGGCCTTGGTCGTGTCTTAACCAATGCAACATCTTTTGATAGGCGAAAGCCACCAGATCACTTGGGGACATGGTCAAGTCTGAACCAGTCACACCTCTTGATCGGCCTAAGGCCATAGATTCAATTGGGGGCTTGGTCGAACCCGAACCATTGCCACGCCACTTGATCGGCATAATGCCACGGTTTCATTTGGGGACCTGGCTGACTTGAACCATTGTCACTCCTATTGGGGGCTTGGTCCTGTCCAACCGTGGTAACACCATCTGATCAGCTCAGTAAAGCATGTTTTTGCAAACGGTTTTTTGAAATTTTCTTTAATAAATATTTCTTCTTTGTTGCATTCTCAAACCGACAAAATTCGCAGACCGGTTCGACTGTCAATTGTCAGTACATGATCAAATCATAATCCGGAGACTATCCGCCCGGTCTGGTTTGACTACGAGTCGCCAGTATTATATATGGTTAAACCGGTGTTTATCACAACCCGGTACGGTTTTATCA
Organism: Triticum aestivum; assembly: GCF_018294505.1. Lineage (NCBI taxonomy): Eukaryota > Viridiplantae > Streptophyta > Magnoliopsida > Poales > Poaceae > Triticum > Triticum aestivum. The sequence continues at coordinate 32,073,349 of NC_057813.1, read as the reverse complement.
TAAACCGGCATAGTATGAAAGGAGTTATCATTACTCAAGATTGGGGTTATCACCCTTACTACAAAAAGTTGGTAAACCAATGATGTGATTCAACATCACAGGTATGATATATTTCATTGATTATTCTTAAGTGCAGCCTTGGTTATAAACCTGGGTTATATGTTGGGCATTATGACCCGTCCGGTGGTAAGCCGCCAGGACACTTTAAACTTATTGTATGCAGAGACAGGTTGAATAAGGCATGCTGATAAATTATCCGGTGTTTATTAAACTGTCCTGGCTTTAAGACGATAAGTCGCCAGTATATGATGAGAAATTATCCGGTGTTTGTTAACCCGGCCTGGCTTTGGACTATAAGTCGCCAGTACATATTTGGATTGCGCCATTGGAATCATGCGCTTATAAATCATTGGGTTATATTATTCAAATAGCCAAACTTGGCTGAATTTTCATTATGATATTGAATGAATAAGGTTTTTCATACAAGATTATGTTATCTTTAATAGCCAACACGGCTGGATTTTTATTATGGTTATTAATGACCAATATTATAATTGAGGTTTTCAAAGTCTCTTTTAGCGCAATGGTTATCATATTGTTAATGGATATGATTTATTCTACAATTGAAGGAATAGTCCCGAGTCGCTGCAGGCTTACGACCCGGCACTTGGGGGCTACATTATTCAAATTGAGATTACATCAAATATGCAAGTCTCATGTCACTGCAAGCATGCACCATGACACTTGGGGCCTAATGCAAAGTCATTTTTATTGGCCTTATTGAAGACCCGACTCATTACATCATAATGAGATGGCCCTTGTGGGCTACCAATTGCTCCTGTCAACAGTTGAAGGTACAAAGCTTTTTATTCATTATATTGAAGGGTCCACTGCTCAGTTGGTAAAAGCACAAGGCTCTTAACCTTGTGGACGTGGATTCAAGTCCCATGATGGGGGTTACATCATATGATGTTATTTTCATTGAAGTATATATTAAGTCCTAGCTCAATATTATCTTACTGAGCCGGCCCTTGGGGGCTACACATCATAGCTCAAATCTACATGATTATACCTACAAAGTCCCTGCTCATTATTACATAATGACCCGGCCCTTGGGGGCTACACTGGTTGAAGTTTTTATGAGTATAAGACAATTACAAGTCCCAGGTTGCTGCAAGCATGACAACCCGGCACTTGGGGGCTACATAGTATGCAGTATTCAGTTTTTACTAGTCACTGGGATGAACAACAAGGATTTCTTTGAAAGTGGCAGTATTTATACCGAAGCAAAGTCTTAAGCCACCACTTTGTTCTGCTCAAAGACTTGGGGGCTACAGGTATTATATTATTATCGAAGAAATATTTTCAAATTCTCTGATTGAGCAAACTAGGTTGACCCGACGTCACCAATCATTATGACCCTGTGGCTGCAACCCGGCGTCATTAATAATCATGAACCAGCGTTGGCAACAATCATGAACCGGTATCTGCAACAATCATGACTCGGAATTATTAGTTTTATAACCTGACAATGGTGGTAATCATAAACCGGCAAGTTTTACATCTTCAAGCCGGCTGAACATCAGTTGAATATTTGAAGACCAATATTTTTGTCAAGTCAGAGCATTCAAGGCCGATTCAAGAGGATTCTTTATTTACAAAATATTTTCTACAAGCAAATTGGTTATGAAACTGATCTATTGACTCGGATTTTCTAGAAGGAGGAAATGACAAGGATTTAAGGATGATCAGATGCCGGTTTACAAGAATTCTTAACCCGGAGCATAATCTGTCAAGTTTGTTCTTGTGTTTATTTCACAGGATCAGTTTAACATGGATAAATCCAAATTAAACTGGGGGCTAATGTCAGGGATATACCCCGCGGCGTAAACCGGCCGGAAGTATAACCCGGCCGGACTTGGCGGTTCACCGGCGACCCGTTTGGACCTGGCGGTTCACGACTCATTGGTAATCCGGCAGGCGGGTGCGAGGAGCGACAAGACCTGGTGGCCCAACGGGCGGTTCATGAAGGCCGGTTCATACTATGGTGGGCCGGTTTAAGAGGAAAGGCATAATGGATATTTGTCTTACAAGGAGTTAAGACCTGGACTTGTATCCGGTTTGTATTAGAGATAGATTAGTCCTAATCCTAATAGGACTCCACATGTAACCCGCCCCTTCAACATATATAAGGAGGGGCAGGGCTCCCCAAAGAGGGAGAGGCGACAAGCAAGAAGAAACAATCTTAGGGCTAGACACAAAGAGGAGAGCCGGTTTACAGCGACTCCCTCGTGATGATAATGAGACCTAGCCCCAAACAGCATGTAGGGTTTTTACCGGATGATGTTTCCCGAGGCCCGAAGCTGTCTAAATTCCTGTCTTGTGTTGCGTCTCTCGATTCCGCTCAACCCCTCTCAAGCTACCACATAAATGCGTTGGCCTCGCGACTAAGTCCTGACACTAAGGACATCTGACGTGATATTTCCACGACATAGTAGGACCTTAGTTTTGTCCTTTTAACGATCCATGCCCTTCATGGTCCAATACCCGCCCGGTTTCTCTTTCGGCCTGCTAAAGGCCCACAACACAGTTGGTCCATTTACAATAGGACCTCACTTTCGGCCTCTTAGCGGCCCATGGTCTTCATCGTCTAGTACAAGCCCACTGTCTCTTTCGGCCTGCTAAAGGCCTACAGTATAGTTGGGCCATATGTAGCCCAAACTTAGTAACGGCCTATTAACGGCCCGTGAAATAAACTAGGGCCACCTGTTTCCTGCTTCGATGTCGGCCTGTTAACGACCCGGGAGGTAAGAGGGCCGACCATTAACTTTCGGCCTAGTAACGGCCCATTAGCTTAATGGGCCCACTAAAGTTCGTACATGTCTTTAGGCCAAATTAGATAATTTGAGCCCATTATGACGAGCAATTATGCACAGGACCAAAACCGATCACGCAAAGGTACGGCATACAGGGAATAACGTTGCATATCCAGCATATATTACAGGAAATTACATCCACTGGGTAATCAAAGATTGATGCCAGTGCAAATAAATGAGCAGAACCTAACCATCTACAACGTCACAATCTGCAACCTTAGCACAGATGACGCCCATAAGCATGTGGGAAAGTTCTTTCTGCTTTGCTACACTGTCTCTGAAAACATTGATCAATTGTTGTGTCACACGACTCTGCACCTCTGATTCATCCACCATTTCCATCATTACTTCAGCCATTAATTGGTTCACAAACATACATTTATTCCGTTGCATTCGAGACAGAGGATATTGAATAGATTCAGATGGCGATTTTGGTAGGCTTGTATTATTGATAGTGGAGAGTGTCTCGACCACTGCATCATAACATAAATTAGGACGGGAACCAAACAGATTAATCATGAGTTATTGCCATATTACCTGGCCTAGATTTACTGGAAGGAAACAATGGGGTTGCCTTGCTGTTTTCAGAGTTTGTCTTCTTATCTTTAGCAGTCTGCACAAAATTAACACACTAGCATTGCTATCATTGGCCAAGTCAGATAATAGGAAAGGAACATTGACACAGCGAACGTTTGGGCAAGTAGCCTACACCAAATTAACACAATATGGAACAGCTATCATCAGCCAGGTAAGGTAGTACAAAAGCAACATTGACACAATGAATGAATGGGCAACCAGAGAAGCACTACAATTTAGTAATGTGCGTGATATGAGATAGTACATTCATACAGCTCACTATGCAAAACTACCAGGCAGTTTTCCTTACCAAATTCAACATTGGCGCGTTTAACATTTTGCTACAACTAATTTTAGATCAGATAAAGGTTAGATTCACGCCCATTAACGAAATACATGTTGATGTAAAAATATAGTGATATACAACAGGTACTTACATCAGCATTGGAGCACAGAGAATTCCCGCAAGATATTTTCCTTGAATACGATCCCAATGGAGGAAGTCTTCTATCGTTTAACCTTATTTTCTAAAAGAGAGATGGGTAAGAAACATGTAGAAAATATGATCAGAATGCTATAAAATTTCATGATGCGAGGATACGCACACGCTTCTTAGAACGGAGTTGACATTCTTTTGCTGGACTGGAGCGGACTAGTTCTTTGGCCACTGGAATCTGCTTATTATCAGTGGGAGTTGGGTTTCTCTGTGCTGGAGAAGTATCTATGAAAAATGGAGTTGGTTTATTATCTCCTGGCGTTTGGATCTTTTGCAAAGACCTGGTTTGTAACCCTTCAGATTCTAACAGAGCCGTCTTCCCCTTGCATGCCTTATATAGAAGTATGGTGATTCAGTTATAAAACATGCTACAGGAGAGATGGAATAGGTACTGAAGAATAGAAAGGCATGACATATTGACATGTATTCCCTCCATCCGGAAATAAATGGACGGGTCTAGGCGTATTTCAATTCTAGATACATCCAGTTTTATCCATTCCTGCGACATTTAATCCGGACGGAGGGAGTATGATGTAAGAGCTAGGGATACGACAGGACAACACAGTAAAAAAACACTGAAAAACCCACTGCAGAACCAAAGTATTCAAACCCACTGATATGAGATAGTACACTCATGCAGCTCAGGATGCAAAACTACCAGGCAGTTTTCCTTACAAAAATCAACATTGTGGCCTTTAATCATACATTTTGCTACAACTAAATTTAGATCAGATAAAGGTTGGATTCATGCAGATTAACAAAATACATGCTGATGTAAAAATATAGTGATATACAACAGGTACTTACATCTACATTGGAGCACAGAGAATTCCTGCAAGAATCTTTCTTCATAAATGATACAATTGCAGAAATTCTTCTATCTGTTAAGGTTATTTTCTAAAAGAGAGATGGGTAAGAAACATGTAGAAAATATGATTAGCATGCTATAAAATTTCATGATGCAAGGATACGCACACGCTTCTTAGAGTTGAGTTGACATATTTTTGCTGGACTGGAGCGGACTAGCCTTTGGCCACTGGAATCTGCTTATTATCAGTAGGAGTTGGGTTTCTCTGTGCTGGAGCAGTATCTATAGAAACTGGAGTTGGTTTGTTATCTCCTGGCGTTTGGATCTTTTGCAAAGGCCTTGTTTGTAACACTTCAGATTCTAACATAGTCGTCTTCCCCTTGCATGCCTTGTATAGAAGAATGGAGCTTTAATTATAAAACATGCGACGGCAGAGAGATGGAATAGGTACTGAAAAATAGAAAGGCATGACATATTGACATGTATTCCCTCCATCCGGAAAAAATGGATGGGTCTAGGCGTATTTCAGTTCTAGATACATCCTTTTTTATCCATTTCGACAACATGTAATCCGGACGGAGGGAGTATGGTGTAAGAGCTAGGGATACGACGGGACAACACAGCAAAAAAAACTAGTTGAATGTAAAACTATATGCTAGCGGAATACGTACAGAAATAACTAAGGCAACATACACGTGTATGATTGGGAAAATAAGATGGCATTGCAACAGAGCACTAGAACAGCACTTCAATGCAAAAAAACATGGTATGGCAGACAGATGAAGTACATACTAATGAATAACAATGCATAAGATATTCAGAAGCATGATGTCCAAATTAAGCAGATGGCATTGCGATAGAGTAGAATGACAGTACTTGAATTTGAAAACATGTTATCATGAATGGAATAGGTACTGAAAAACAGGAAGGCATGACATATTTACATGCATGATCAGCATGCTAAGCACATGGCATTGCAACAGAGTAGATACACTCCAGGACATTATATGCATGTTGTACCCATATTACAGGCCAAGTTAGAGCAAGGACCTTGTGAGGTGAAGAGGATTCATCATCTTTTTGCAAGTCTTCTAAAGAACTGCCTTTACATGTTCCATCATATTGGGTATCATTGACATCAAGTTTATTGGCCTTTACATTGCTCCGTGAGGTTCTTGTGGATATATCAGTGTGTGCAATTATATCTGACATGCATGGAAGACAACTAGTAGTTAGATTTATGTAAATGAGTGCCTGTAGGAGACGACATGAATAGTAGGACTGGGGTTAACTAGCAGCAACAGGTCTCATAAACTAAAGGGAGAACACAGATGAAAGCTACAGAATATGTATCGTTTGTACTCGAGATTAACTAGATGGCACACAAAAGTATTAAAGAACAACATAGCTAATACTAGAAGTGGTATAATACTATAATCACCAGCCTGTGGGATAGCATTGGCTGATGGATGATAACTATGGAACAACATTACCTAAAGAACAAGTATCTTAGCTGAACTATGGAACAACGTGAACTCCTAAACAAGACCCATAAGAGATCAGCATGAATATACAGTGAAATGTGATGATCTATTTTCCGTGCTTAGATGAATAACAAAGCCATAAATGTTGCACACAAGTAAGATGAGGGTACAACCTATCTGGCTGCCATCCATAGGAGTGAGCATCATGTGTTGACTTGTCGATGGCCCTGCAGTTGTTGTGGCTGTCCATGTCGGGCACGCGCATTCGATGCAAGGAACTGTTGAGTGGGGACTGTAGCTCCCTTCTGGTGTATGCTTCCCTTGTTGGAGCAGCTGCGGTGAGTCGGAAGACGGTGTGTCTGAAGATGCAGATAACGCACAATGTTAAGAACGACATATCTCTTTGATCCGAAGAAATACACTAAGAGATCAACAGCAAGGTACGAGAGTGGTCACACGTCTGTTGACTGAAGACTAAATTGGGGTCACACAATTTTATTTTATTTTGGTATTGTCCGATCTACGCCGGATGGCTTGATGGCCGTCTTGTGCATCCCGACTGACACTGTTCGGAATCTTCCCCGAAGAGCCAGTGACCAATGGCAGAGCAGCCTGCCTCCACCGTCCGTGGCCCCGGCCAAAACCCCGCTCCCCGACCCACCGCACTGCCGTGGTTGCACCGCCCCCGGGCCAATCCACAAAGACTCCCCGTCATCCAGATCGAGCAGCGGCAGTACCTTCAACCCACGCAACTCTAAAAGATAGCCATCTAAGCGCTGCTTCCGCGGCGAACTTGCAGCCCCGCACCCTTACATTAGACACCAGCCAACCGGCAGCCTAGGAGCTCCACCGCCTCGAGGGGTGCTGCTTCCCATTGGGAATCGATTAGCCCAGAATAAAAATTCAGACAATTGATGCCTAAATAAAGTGATTTCAGATGAGGGTGCGACCTATCTTGCGACATGGTGAAGTAGGCAGGTCCAGCTGCCGAGTCGGTGAGGCCGACGCGGTTGCGGTGGCGACCAGCGGCAGGGAAAGAGCAATGTCGCCACGGTCGACGGCTACGCGAAAGCAGCGCCAGGACTCCGGACGGATCTGAAGTTGGAGACGCTCCGGCACCGTGAACAACGGCGGGGGTGAATCGGCTCCGGTACGGTTCATGCGGCCGTCGTCGAGGCAGCACCAGCAGCATGAAGTAAGAGGCAAACGACCCAGTGCACGACGGCAATTGGACATCATCTCCGACATTAGGGAGGAGGGAGGTTGTGAAATTGGTGCGGTGGGGGGCGCCATGGAGGTGGGGCTGAGGTTTCACGGCTCCAGAGAAGGGAGCTTCCCGGGG
>NC_057813.1:32051025-32065438 GCF_018294505.1 Triticum aestivum | reverse complement strand
CGGGCGGGGGGGGGGGGATTGGGAGGGGAGTGGAACCATGTCTTACGGACGCATTTGTCTGAAATGTGAGGGGGAGTTACAGTTCTACCCTTGCCTATAGGCTTCTCGGCTTGGGTCTGTGTACTGAGGGTCGGGGATAGTAGAGTAACTTTGCTTCTCCCCAAATAGTGGGCGGGAGCGATTTCGGGAGAGGAGGGCGTGTTTTGAACTATAGTGTGCGCGAGCGAATTCGGGCGAGGAGAGCGTGTTTTGAAATAGTGGGCGCGAGCTATTTCGGGCGAGGAGAGTGTGTTTTCCCGACCATGGTTTATGAATTATTCGGCACATGTCATTTCGGCCAAGGAGAAGGCGCGCTTGGATGAAGTTACAAACCTACCCTCGATGTACAACGGTCCAATTGATGCGTGTCTCACATAGGACGGTAATTTCACGTCTCCCATTTATTTGCTCGGGCGAATTACACCGAGCAGAGAAGATGTTTAACGGTTTATTCAAATTTTGGGAGAACGAGCATCCACGTCTACCTTACCAAGTCGATTCAAATCAAATTTTGAAATATTAGCTTGCCACTTCTTTTTTAGATGGAGAGATGATGCTCGGGAGTAATGTGTTTTTACATGCTCGTTGCTAGAGATTTACTATATGACAAATAGTTGGCCCACTCAAAAACGCGAATCAAACCCAAAATGAAATATCTCGATTCAATGAACTAGCTCGTTTAGTTGGTCAAAATAGTGAACTAAATCCAAAATTGAACACCTCAATCGAGTAGCATGTTGTACAGTATTATAGTACTCCATGAACATGTTGAAAGTCAAATTAATGAACTTGTTTGATATAAGCATATATTCATTCATGCGTGGATTGCAGACACATGTTCTCCAATTTAAATATTTGAATGCAATTTTATATCGAAACATGGTTTATATCAGTCTTTGATGCATAAAACGTGACCTCCCCCTCTCCCGGACTCCTGTTCTCTCTCTCTCTCACTCTCTCGCCGACAATCTTCAATTCTGTCGCACGCATCCGACACAAAAACCTTGTTGGTCCCTCTCCCTTTCTCTCTCTCTCTTTGTGTGTGTGGGGGGGGGTCTTTCTAGTTCGCATTCATATATACACCATCTATAGGTCTCTCTCGCACACTATGTATGATACTATAGCTAGTCCAAGCTAGATATCTTGGGTGCGCTCATCGTACGCACACAAATTCCTTGGCTCTTTGCCCGTAACTCTCTCACGCACCACTATGTCTTCTCGGAGCTCTCCCCCCCTCTCAAACTCTCCATCCACCTGGGTCACACATACACATGCATATCTCACTCGCACTCGATAGGCCCATCTAAAACTCTATCTCTCTCCATCGTTCTTTCTCCATCTCACACGCACACACACACACAATCTCATGCCCAGCTAGCCAAGTATGATGGTCTCTCACTCAATTGTAGGCACACACAGTCCCCCTATATGTATATGACTAGCTAATCTTAGTCTCCATCACAAACATGTGCATGGTCTATCTCGATTTCTCTCGGGGCATCTTTCTATCGCGCACGCACTCCCTTGATCTCCCACCCATATAGTCCCCTCACGATCTCGAGGGGATCTCTCTATCACAAACACACCCTCTCTCCCTCCCCATGCGTCCATGCCATCCATGTGTCCCTCTCGACCTTTTTTCCTTGTTGGTCAGACCTCTATTGGACATGTGCTACAGGGGTGTCTCTCTCCGTTGCAAACAATCACACACTAGCTATCTTCGTGTATCTCCTCGCCTCACTTTTCCATCTCGGAGATGCATGCGTGATATGTTCGTATAAGAAACGAAAAAACACACACTCTCTCTAATTTATCGTTTGTTGTCGCTTTCTCTTTCACACACATACTCTTTTTGCACACTTACTCATTCTACTTCACACGCACTTGATCTGTCTCGACTGAGGCACTCACCTCCGTCCATAGCACATAGATTTATTGAAAAGTCAAACATCACAAAGTTTGACCATGTACGTGGAGAAAAAGAATTACATCTAGTACGGCAAACATATACCATTAGATTCACCATGAGATGTAGTGTTGTATGATGTATCTTTGGTATTGTAGATATAAATAACATTTGCGTAAACCTGATCAAAGTTTCCAAAGTTTGACTTCTAAAAAATTTACATCCACTGCATTATCGAGCGGATGGAATATCTCTTTCCCCCTCTCAGCTATGTGACACACCACTCAGCCTTATCGGGGCTCCTCATCTCTCTCAAACTTTATTGGTCAGTTTGGTTCGTGACCTGAACCTCATGCCTTGATGGTCGCAGTTCCTTCGCTGAGCACAACAGAATGAAGAGGAATTTGTTTCATTTCAAATACTTCTTCTTATTGAAAAGAGGGAAGGAGAAAAACCGAAATCTTTACTGCCTGGTGTGGACGTGAGATGTAAAATATTTCTGCCTGGCCAGGCTTGTGTGGTGCTGAAGCGTTTGGTTCGTGCCTGGGCCAGGCAAAGCATCAACGTCCCATCAATCAATCCATGCATCAATTATTTAATGCTAATATACATCCATGTTGCTGTTAGCCTCGTGGCCGCACGACCAGGCATGGCCAGGCGTTCGACGCTTGGGCTAGGCTACTTGCAGTGTCTGGAGTTCAGCCAGGCTAATTAAAGTGCAAGGGAACCCAGCCCAGGTGGGCTTTCTTTTTTACAGGGTAGCAACTAACCAAGCGTGCATGAAATCCAGCCACAACCCCAGGCCACGCAAAAGATGCTCACGACGCAAGCCAAACGGGCCTTATATCTCCCTGGTTCACACATACACATGTCTCGCTCGCGCTATACATATAGACCCATCCAACACTCTCCACTCTTGTTCTCTCTCCATGTGACACACACCCCCCTAAGTACCATAATCCCTCACTCCATCATAGGCTCTGTTTGGATCCATGGGTTAGAGTTAGTTTGGGTTAGTTTGGAGTCAACTAACCCAAAAAGATCCAAATAGGAGGGTTAGTTTAGGTTTGATGCATCTAACCCATCCAAAAAAACTAACCCATCCAAGAGGTGCTTATTTGGGTTAGTTCTTCTCGGGACCACTAATAAACACTTTTTTCTCTCGCTCTCCCCGCAGCAGATCCCTCCCAACTTCCTCGAAGCTTCTCGTCCTCTCCATCCCTCCCTCTCACACCGCTCGTGAAGGTGCCTCGCCGTATGCACGCTCCATCTAACCCTGCCATCCAAACACCTCTTTACTTAGAGTTAGTTTAGGGTTAGAATCTAACTCTAACCTCTAACTGAGTTAGAGTATCCAAACAGGGCCATAGGCGCAAGCACTCCCCCCCCCTCCTAAGTATGATTATCTCTTACTAGCCATCAGGAACACACGTATTGTCTCCTTCCATCCATACGTCTATCTCAATATCTCTCGGGGCATCTTCTATCACGCACACACCTTGTCACTCGATCTCCCACCCATGTAGTCCCATCACGATCTCTAGGGGATCTCTCTATGACAAACATACACTCTCTCCTCCCCATGTCTGCATTTTCTCCGTACGTCTCTCTCGACCTCTCTCCCTTGTTTGTCAGACCCCTCTTGGCCACGTGCTAGGGGTCTTCCTCTCTCAGTTCCAAACAACCACACACTATCTCCTCACCTTGCCTCCATTGTCGAAGATGCATGTGTGATATGTTTGCATAAGACACGCACGCTTTTTCTCCACTTTTATCGTGTGTTGTCCATGTCTCTTTCACACATGCACACACACTTTTTTCACTCTCTCTCTCTCTCTCTCTCTCTCTCTCTCTCTCGTCAGGGACTCTGTCACGTCCATAAGCATATGGATGTTTCGAAAAGTCAAACCTCAGAAAATTTTGACTAGGTATATGTGGAGAAAAACATTACATCTGGAACAATCATTAGATTCATCACAACATGTACTTACTTCATACTATCATTTATCTTTGGTATTGCAGATATAAGTAATTTCTTTATAAACTTGGTCAAAGTTTCAAAAGTTTGACTTAAAAAAAATGTTGTAACTACATTATCAAACGGAGGGAGTAGCTCTTTCTCTCCCTCTCTGCTATCTCTCACGGGCCTCCCCTCTCACTCGAACTCTCTATACCGACGGATTATACGCTCACTGTGTCAGCGTATAGCTCTGTATATTTTTTAGTTGACTGGTCAACCAATCCACATGCTGCGTTGTCAGCTCCTGTTCTGTATCTTGGTGTGCTGGCCCATGTGGCAGTGGGTGAAAATAAGTAAATTAGAGGCCCATCTGACACGCGGTGAAGGAAACAAAGTTGAAACCACTCGGGGTAGCACCCCACACGCTAGTAAATTGAGGGCGCATTGAGGACAAACTTCTTGCGCGCGAAGGACGCAATCACGCACAATTCACCACTGCGCGGCGGCATGCACAGAAGGACGCACTCACGCTCACCCAGCACACAACACACACTAGCACACGTGTACACTGGCGTCGCCGCCGGTTGAGAGGGATGGTGAGTCAGCCAACAAGCGGAGGCCGCTCGAGCCAAAACTGCATCCGGCGAGCCTGGACTTCATCAGCAGCCTCCCTGACAACATGCTACTCGTCATCATCGGCCTCCTCCCCACCAAATCTGCCGTGCGGACCGCCCTGCTCTCCCGGCGGTGGCGCCCCCTCTGGAGCTGCGTCCCCCTCAACCTCACCATCGACAGCTGCCTCTGCGACGGGGATTGCAAACGCATGGCCGCAGTCTCCAAGATCCTTTCATTGCACCTTGGGCCAGCCAAACGCCTTGACATCCGCATGTTCAGTACCAACTACAAGGTCCAACCCAAGTTCGATGAGTGGTTCTTATCCCCCGCCCTAGATCAACTCGAGGAGCTCAACTTTGAAGCTGGATGATGTCGCTCTCTGCCACCGTCCGCGCTCCGCCACACGCCAATGCTGCGCCGCGCCAGCTTCAGCTCCTGCTATCTTCCCCAGATTAATGCCGCGCCCGCCCTTCTTCTCCCTCAACTCAAGCAGCTCGACCTCTTCGACGTTGTCATCTCTAAGAAGGCTATGGAGCACCTGCTCCGCAGCTGTACTGCACTCGAGTACCTTCGTCTTGAGCAGATCCACGGGTTCATTAGCCTCCACATCGCCTCGATGAATCTCTGATGGATTTATGTGTCTTGCTGGCCCCGCAACAAGACATCAATTGGGAAAAGATCACTCCAGCTGTTCCACGTTATGGTCATTGAGAATGCGCCTTTCCTTGAGAGATTGCTTGTATCAGATCTAGAAGGTCCAACAAAAATTAGGGTCATTGATGCGCCGAAATTGACAGCGTTGGTTTACTCGTCTACCAAATTCTCCGAACTCTTCATTGGATCCGTAATCGTTCAGGTACAACACTCATCTTCTTCTTCGTCTTCTTGAAATTCACATTTTAAAATTTCTTCTTGATGTATTTACGACCGTCTTCCAGAAAATGATTCCCACAAGCTTGACCCAGTCCATGCGCACAGTGAAGATCTTAGCACTAAAATCTATCGGCCCCAATCTGGATCAAGTTGTTGGATTCCTTACATGCTTTCCATGCACGGAGAAGCTACTCATCGAGGTGAAACTTCTTTCCTATTATTAAACGGTAATCACAACATAGCTCAATTTTTTCATAATTTTTCCATATTACAATGACAAGTGTAGTGTTCAAAACTACATCTACGCACTGCACCGAAAGAAATGTTTTTAGTACTTTTTCTCACGTGATCACCTGCATCATTTTTATGCTATACTACTATAGTAGCCTAGGCTAGTCATAGTGGAAAGTAACTTAGACTACTCCAGTAACTCTATGGTTACCCTAAGGGCAAGTACTACCTCCGTCCTGGTTTACTCTTCCAATTTTGTAGTATCAAAATTTTACCATAGATTTAACTGACAAAATGTTAATGCATGTCACTAAGAACTATATCGTTGGATTCGTATTTGAACATAATTTCAAATGGTGTAATTTTTAGTGACATGCATTGGCATTTTCTTAGGTAAATCTATGGTCAAAATTTTATACTAAATACGAGGTTGTATTCCCTCCGTCCCAAAATTCTTGTCTTACATTTGTTTAGATATGGATGTATCTAACAATAAATGTAACTAGATACATCCGTATTTAGAAAAATTTAAGACAAGAATTTTGGGACGAAGGGAGTACAAAAGTGGGCTATGTAGGCCAAAACATGTGCCAAATTCACTTGTGATGCATTTGGCACCGATGCCCCTCCATTGCTCACCTGGTGCCCTAATCTGGATCACCTACTTTGCTCCGGTGCCAAATTAACTCACGCAATGAAAAAACACTGCGTGGGAGAGAGAGAGAGAAAACCGAGGCAACAAAAAGCCACATGTTTGGGAGAGTGAGAGGCTGGTGTAGTTGGTTTGATTGATTTGTTTATACATGTGGGTCTGTGTGCACAGCGGTGCCAACTCTCTCACATCGCGAGAGCGGTGCCAAAATCTTTTGATTTGACATTGATGCGTATTATGTGGCATACTTTTGCGAAATATGGCATTGACCACATAGTGGAAGGCAACAAATGCCCAAGCTCTTCACGTGCTCCTAGTTAAATGAGAGGAAACAGAAACAGAGAGAGGGAGAGGGAGAGAGAGAGAGAGTGAAAATAATATCACTAGCTAGCCAACCCTATCGTATGAGCGAATGATATGGTACCTCTTGATGACACGGCAATCTTATGCAGCTAGCTGCTCTAATATGTTCTCTTCTTTTGCAGATAAAAAAAGACCCAAAAGTGAAAAATGTGCTGCACTATAACAATCTCATCGAATGCCTTGATCTCCATCTTATAGAAATTGATTTGATCGACTACTGAGGCAGCATGTCTAAGATTAAATTGGCCAGGTTCTTTGTTCTGGAGCAAGTGTGCTCAAGGTAATGAGGTTTGGCGTTCTCTGGCGCAACAATGAATGGCGCGCTGATCACCGCAAGCGTCTAAGCCTAAATTACAAAGTCTCCGCAGAAGCTGAATTTGTTTTTGAAACATCAAGTGGCCAGAGACTCGAAAACTTATTTGCCCATTAGTGACTTGTCAGGGCGGTGGATTTTAGTTTGTATGATAACGCTGCATCCACCTAAAGTAACGAAAGTTCTTACGTGAACTTCCTAGTAATTCCCTCTTCCTAGGTGCAGCATTACTCCTAACATTTGTAATATCAGTTTGAAACTTGTAATATTGCCGTGTCCTATTCCTGCATTTTCAAAATCATGCGAATCAAACAGGTCCTGAGTTGGTGATGATGTTGTGCCTCCCATCTTTCACCAATAGCCGTCGGATCTAGATCTGACGCATACAAACCAAGCTTCTCCATTTTTGCAAAAAGATGCCGACACTTGTTCCCTATTTACAAATAACTCCTTGTCTCTCACAATCAGCCTTATCTCCTCCCCACCACATGTAGAAGGCCGTGGAAAAATCTGGCGCGATGGCCGCTGCCGGAGCCGTCCACCCCCAATCTTGGTGTTCCGTGCAATGTACAAGCATCTACGCATGGGAAATTATGTCGAACAGGGCTAGTTGCAAGCAGGCTAGCTCTACAGCCATGATGATAGTGACTGCAGACGGTGAGGCTGACTATGGTATGCCGAACACGGCGCCTATACTCAGGTGTCATCTCCAGCGCAGGGTCTTGTCACTTCACTTTGAGGAACATCACGTAATAATTTGACCAACGGGAAGTACAGTGCTAGTACTCCTAGGAGTACTACATTGGTAGTACTACTACTAGTACTAGTAGCACCACCGTCTGGATTTAGGAGTACTACCACGTCCATCTGGATTTTAGTATTTGACTAGCAATATCTAGTAATGCATGTCACAGAAAATGTACTACTCCCTCTGTAAATAAATACATGGTGTTTTATTCCTATCGGCGAGAGAACTTAATGTTTTCTTGCTAACTAGAGTCTTAATAGGATTACATGCAATGAACTAAAGACTGCATGTAATGTTTGGTAGTCTCAAGTCATTGAAAGCATGCATGGCCCACATCTCTCATTGGTTGATATGTCACGAAATAAGAAACAAGGAGGGAGTTAATGCACCGTGCCTAAGTGTTTTGAGATTATTTGGTTTTCGTAATGTGACTTACACAACATTTTTGTTTACATGCATTAACATTTTATTAGTTAAATCAAAGGTCAAAACTTGGCGCAAAATGCAAAGGGGACCAATAAACCAGTAAACATCAAACTTCTCTCGTTTGGCCCCAACTAGAGGTCCGGTGAGATGACTATACTGCACTGGCACGGAGGGGGCGCAGCTTCATTGACTTACAGCAACTGCCTTTGGGTGAATGACACGTGGGCCCAGGGGGTGGCTGGGCCACCTAACATACAGCCAAAGGCAGGTGCATTAGAACCTATGCAAAGGGGAGTAGTACGAAATCCTACGCACCTATGCACGCTAACCAAGGGCAAGAGTGATCACTCGAATCACAAGATCAGTTGACTACTACTAGCTCCATCCTAGTTTATTAGTCTCCTTTGTAATTTGTGCTAAATTTTGACCAAAGATTTAACTAACAAAATGTTGATGCATGTCAACGAAAATTATATTTTTGGATTCGTATTTGAACATAGTTTTCAGTGATATAATTTTTAGTAACATGTGTAAACATTTTGTTAGTTAAATCTGTGCTCAAAATTTGACACGGATTACAATGGGGACCAATAAACCAGGACGGAGGTAGTAGAAGCTAAGCTAGACCCATGGAGGCAATGAGCGTGAGGATCAGCCAGCTATGCCAGATGGTCCATGACACTGGCCTGCGGCCCGGCAACGAGGAACGTCTCCAGGTAGTATTGCTTGAGGCCGGCAGGGCGATGGGCCGCTTGGACGACAACTTCGTCTCCTTGTTCGACGAGGTCCTCGTTGGTTTCCTCGAGAAGTTCACCGTCGTCAAGAAGCCCGCGGACGACTTTGACGTAAGCCTCCAGCCGACGCGCCTAGGCTCTGCGATGCCCTCCACCCTCAACGGCCACTATGGTGACAACCTCTTCGATGCACTGGTGGCCTTGCGACTGCCCGCCGTCACGCCGGAGAATGTCCACCTCGAGGTCACGCTCGCCACGCAGCGCCTGGCACAGCAAGACACCATCGACATAATCACCCACATCTACATGCATGCAAGAGGAGGACGATAGGACGCTGGCCTTCTTGGACCGCAGGGCAACCTTGGACGGCACTGTTCAGAAGCACGTTGAGCTCGCCGCCAACGCCGCTGCTCCTCACACGTCGGTTGGTGACCCGGCACACTAGGGTGTGAGGATGTAGTTGATGGATCCGTATGTATTTTTATGTTTCCGTCAAATCCATGTAGTAGTATATGATCCTACAATAATTATCTTACCTTTCTCATCAACTTCATAATTTTCGTACGTACTCCATGCATGAACGGCGCCAGAACCAAACTTCTCATTTCTCTAGGAAAAAATTGTTATTTTCTATCTATCGATCGCGCCATGGAGCAGAACCAAATTTTACAAGTTACGAGTTCAAAAGGAAAAGTCTGCTTGTTCTCGTCGCACCCCCACATGGTTGGTCTGGCACGCCGCTCAAGCGGGAATGCGTGCGGTGTTGCATTTTCACTTACAAGTGGGACCGTAGTTGAGCAAACCGACTATCGGCAAACCCCCACCCCGCCCACCGTGCGATGGTTGAGAAAACAGGAGGTAGAAGAGATGGCTATAGCACGGACTGCAAGAAAATTAGTGTCGGATGGGACTCGTGTGGGTGGCGTGTGCCGTACTGCTAGACGTAAATGCTAGTTATGGCCCATGCCACCCCACTATATCGAGCCTATATCGAGGTATAGTACGTAGAACAAATTTCCTGCAGTCCGTGCTCAACACTCCTCTATATCTCTCTTCTCAGCCAGCCAGCGGACGCACGGAGCCCATCGTCTGTTTGCTCACATGCGGTCCCACATGTCAGTGAAAATGCAAGCGGACCCACTGAACCTGCACATCTTTCACCTCGACGTGTTGGTGATGAAAAACAAATCCAAGAAAGATCTTCGGTGGCTGCTTTTGGAGTTACTCAAGAGTAGTAAGATTCTATTTATAGTTTAACCCAAGATGCACATCTCGTGGCTTCAACTACCACTCTATTTTCTTTCATGACACAACGTGGATGCTGGATGTCCCACGCGTCGATAAAAGGAGGAAGAACCCGACCAAATCTTCGGTTGTGCTCTCGCATTAGACTAGTTGTGCTAACTTAAAATTTTTATTGTGTACTCCCTCTGTTCCAAAATACTTGACTTCCATTTGTCCAAAAATGGATGTGCCTACATACTAAAACATGTCTAGATACATATATATTTTGATAAATAGAAGGCATGTATTGTGCAACGGAGGGAGTAGAATGGATGCAAGTTTCTGTATTGGGAAGAAGAGTACATCCATATATTGATAGAGCGCAATTAAGTAGATGTTCTATCACTTTTAGCTAGCACAGAGGCTATAGATGAGATTAGTGCACTTGTTGATACTCCTACTTGGTATGCGTGTTGCTGCTTAGACGCAGGGAAAAACGGACCGGAGGGAGTACTAGAATAGAGGCTATACATGAGACTAGATGCGAGGAAGCAACGTCTACTTCTTTACACTCGAAGAAGAAAGAAGCACGCAAGATCGAGCCTCCGCAGATCAACATTGAATGCATCGAGAAGGCACTCATCCAACTTATAGGAGTAGTACTATGTATTCTTATGGTTCTTGTTTTCTTTGGTCTTGCTTTTCTAGTCAAAATTATCGTTGGAGTTCATGCAAAACGAAGGTCCATTTGGGGTCATGCGTTGCAGTTGGCCTTACAAGTGGGACCGCAATTAAGGAAACCGACTATCGGCAAACACCCACCTCACCCGCCGCGCGATGGCTGAGTTAGAGAAACGATGAGGTTCAAGAGATTGCTCTAGCACGGACTCCAAGAAATATGGTGTCATATGGAAGTCGTGCTGGTGGCGTGTGCCGTACTCCTGGACGTGAATGCTTGTTCTGGCCCATGCCACCTGTCACGCCCAATATGCGATACTATCCTAAAGAGACTCGAAGGTCCCACCAAGGATAGAACCGCATATTGATACGCTTTTGCAAGGTCGATATCATTACATCAACATTACAATATAGATGGGGATACATACAAGGCATAAAATTGCCGCGAGAATACATCAATACATCATCCATAAGATCAACATCCGACTACGGATGAAACACAAACAGAAGCTCAAATGACATCCACCCTGCTAACCCCGGCTGCCGACCTGGAACCTATCCCCTGATCGAAGAAGAAGCAGAAGAAGAACTCCCAAACAAGCAAACATCGCTCTCGCATCATGATCATCGCATAACCTGTACCTGCAACTGTTGTTGTAGTAATCTGTGAGCCACGAGGACTCAGCAATCCCATTGCCATGGGTATAAAGACTAGCAAAGCTTAATGGGTAAGGAAGAGGTAAAGTGGTGAGGTTGTAGCAGCGACTAAGCATGATATGGTGGCTAACATACGCAAATAAGAGTGAGAAGAGAAGCAAACGAAACGGTCATGAAGCTAGCAATGATCAAGAAGTGATCCTGAACTCCTGCTTACGTCAAACATAACCCAAAACTGTGTTCACTTCCCGGACTCTGCCGAAAAGAGACCATCACGGCTACACACGCGGTTGATGCGTTTTAGTTGAGTCAAGTGTCAAATTCTCTACAACCGCATATTAACAAATTCCCATCTGCCACATAACCACGGGCACGACTCTCGAAAGTTTATACCCTATAGGGGTGTCCCAACTTAGCCCATGATAAGCTCTCGCGATCAACGAAGGATATACCTTCTCCCAGGAAGACCCGATCAGACTCGTAATCCCGATTTACAAGACATTTCGACAATGGTAAAACAAGACCAGCAAAGCCGCCCAATGCACCGACAATCTCGATAGGAGTTGCACATATCTCGTTCTCAGGGCAACACCAGATAAGTCAAGCTATGAGTAAAACCAGACCTCGAGTTTCCCCGAGGTGGCCCTGCAGGCTGCTCGTTTCGGACCAGCACTTAGAGAAGCACTGGCCCGGGGGGGGGGCTAAAATAAATATGACCCTCGGGATCCGGAAACCCAAGGGAAAAAGGGCTAGGTGAGGCAAATGGTAAAACCAAGGTTGGGCCTTGCTGGAGGAGTTTTATTCAAAGCAAGCTGTCAAGGGGGTCCCATAAATCACCCAACCGCGTAAGGAACGCAAAATCCGGGTACATAACGGAAAACTAGGGCGGCAAGAGTGGAACAAAACACCAGGCATAAGGCCGAGCCTTCCACCCTTTACCAAGTATATAGATGCATTAATTAAATAAGAGATATTGTGATATCCCAACATAATCCTGTCCACCATGGAGCAATCTTCAACTTCACCTGCAACTAACAACAATATAAGAGGGGCTGAGCAAAGCGGTAACATAGCCAAGCAACAGTTTGCTAGGAAGGGTGAAAAGGTTAGAGGCTGACATGGCAATTTGGGAGGCTTGAAGAACAAGTGATAGGAAGCGCAGCATAGCGATAGAACGAAGCAACTAGCATAGCAATGATAGTAATGAGATTCAATGTGATGGTCATCTTGCCTTAAATCTCGCAAGGAAGAAGAACGAGTCCATGAAGAATATGAACGGATGAAGACGAACCAAGCGTAGACGAACGAATCCTCAGGATCGCAAGGAAACAGGAACTATCGAGAAGAAGCACACAACATGGTAAACACACCACACATGAACAAGGCATGATGCTCAACCAAGTATGATACAAGACAAGACTACATGAAGCTACTCATGGCAAGAGATGATGCAAACAAGAGCAACACATCAAGACAAGTTTATATGAGGCCAGAAACAACATAGAATTAATCCGGTAAGTCCTCATACACAAGTTTCGAAGTTGGTCCAGATCTGAACAAACATTAAGTTGAAGTTGTTAAACAGCAATTTAAAGAGCACCAAGAGGATCTACATGAAATTCTAGTCAAGTTACATATAAAGTTCATTTAATTCGGAGCTACGGCCTAGAAGATATGAGCAAAACGAGTTAAACATGGCATTGATGCAAAATGCACTCAAACATCAAGCAAACACCTCAAAACAAGGATGCAACATGATAATATGAAACTTCATGCAAAATCAAGCAAGTTTCATATAGAGCACACTCAAAACGGGGTAACGGTTCAACACATACACTCTATACAAGTTTAAAGGACAAGCTGTCCAAAACAGCAACTAGGCATCTAGCAAGCATCAAAATAACATGCTATAGTACCCAATATGAAAACAAAAGGCATGGACATGATGTACAGGTAATGCATGACAGAACATGAAAACTGAGCTATCTCCAGAAACTACTAGAACATGCTCAAAAGGACATGGCAAGATTGCAAATAATAACAGTTTACAGACTGACAACAACATTATTTAGCAGTTTTGAGGGCAAGATAACAACAAGCTACATCAAGCTATAAATGCCACCAGGGGCATGAATGGATAGAGCATGAAATGTATAACAAATCATCCTTAGTGAATATCTCCAGATTATGCGTAGAATGACTTGTAGCAGCAGGTTTACATAGCATCATGATATAGCAGATTCAGACTAGCAAAACAACAACAACAAGTACCATAATTCAAGAGCTCGATGCACTCAATAAAAGACTCACAAAAATACATGAATGGCACCATTGTGAATATGGCATGATGTAGTACAAAACACATGTAGACCTCATGCTCATAGGATGCACACACAAAATGCAACGAAAAAGATAAATCATCAAGTTCTGTTAACAGACAGCAGTCAACATCATATAGCACTCTTGCAACGATGATTAGGGCATCTATATGGACTCAAACAAACATGGCACAATTGAATGGAAGGAAGACCATCTCATGATGAACATTTTGATATATTACACGCCAAAAACGAAGCAGCACACATGGAGTTACAAAATGATGAACATGGCATAAAAATTACTGCAAAAAAGGACTTAGAGGAAAATAGACCTCGCAGAAAACGGGATGGTGAGATCCGGGGACGGGGATGCGGCGTTTGGTAGGACGGGCTGGTGGATCTGATCCACCCCCAACTCCGGCAATGGTGGAGGCGGTTCCGGCGAGGAGCTCCGGCGAGGAGGAGGTCCGAGGAGGCGCGGGAGATTGCCGGGGCTGGGGAAGAAGGCCGTGGACGGGCGGCGCCGGCGAGGGGGCGCCGGATCCGGTCGACCCACGACCAGATCTGGCCGGAGACGGGGCGCGGGGCCGATGAGCTCGCGGCCGGAGCGCGCAGCCGCGGCGAGGACGGCACCTGCGGGGAGTTGAGGGGGCGGAGGCGCGGGGCCGGGCGGCGG